>NC_041386.1:122429354-122447693 GCF_002162155.2 Triticum dicoccoides | reverse complement strand
TGAACAGGACCCTGTGGAGGGCTGGATGAATAGGAGGACCCTGTGGAGGGCTGGTTGAACAGTAGCTGGTGGAGGGATGGATGAATAGTAGCCCGTGAAGGGGTGGTTGAACAGGACCCCATGGAGAGGGCTTGTTGAGCAGTAGCCGGTGGAGGAGTGGTGGAGGCTGGATGAACAGGAGCCCGTGGATGAACAGTTGCAGGTGGAGGTTGGAGGAGGTCGACGATGGATGAACTGTAGCCCGTGGAGGCTGGAGGAGGTCGATGGTGGAGATGAACAATGTCCTATGGAGTCCCGTTTTGCGGTATGCCACACCCCTCCCGATGAACAGGACCCCCGTTTCGACCGTAGCGCTCCAACACAAGTCCGTTTCCTCCATTTTGTGGTATGCCACACCCCTCCCAATCAACAGGACCCTGTTTCGACCGTAGGAGGTCCAAGAGAAGTCTGTTTCCTCCATTTTGTGGTACGCCAGACCCCTCCTGATGAACACGATCCCGTTTCGACCATGGCCGGTCGAACACAAGGCCGTTTCCTCCGCTTTGCGATACACCAAACCTTGTTTTGATCAGTTGTTCCGTCCAAGCCAGTTGGCTCCCGATGAACATGACTGTTGGGGAACGTAGTAATTTCAAAAAAAATTCTACGCACACGCAAGATCATGGTGATGCATAGCAACGAGGGAAGAGTGTGATCTACGTACCCTTGTAGATCGACAACGGAAGCGTTTGGTTGATGTAGTCGTACGTCTTCACGGCCCGACCGATCAAGCACCGAAACTACGGCACCTCCGAGTTTTAGCACACGTTCAGCTCGATGACGATCCCCGGACTCCGATCCAGCAAAGTGTCGGGGAAGTGTTCCGTCAGCACGACAGCGTGGTGACGATCTTGATGTACTACTGTCGCAGGGCTTCGCCTAAGCACCGCTACAATATTATCGAGGACTATGGTGGCAGGGGGCGCCGCACACGTCTAAGAATAAGATCACATGGATCAACTTGTGTCTCTGGGGTGCCCCTGCCTCCGTATATAAAGGCTCAAGAGGGGGAGGCCGGCCGACCATCATAGGGCGCGCCAGGAGGAGTCCTACTCACTCCGGGAGTAGGACTTCTCCCCCAATCCTAGTTGGAATAGGATTCGCGAGGTGGGAAAAGAGAGAGAGAGAGAGAAAGAGGAGGGTGCTGGCCCCCTCTCTCCTTGTCCTATTCGGACTAGGGGGGAGGGGCGCGCGGCCCAGCCCTGGCTGCCTCTCTTTTTCTTCCACTAAGGCCCATTAAGGCCCATATAGCTCCCGGGGGGTTCCGGTAACCTCCCGGTACTCCGGTAAAATCCCGATTTCACCCGGAACACTTCCGATATCCAAACATAGGCTTCCAATATATCAATCGTTATGTCTCGACCATTTAGAGACTCCTCGTCATGTTTGTGATCACATACGGGACTCCGAACAACCTTCGGTACATCAAAATGCATAAACTCATAATATAACTGTCATCGTAACTTTAAGCGTGTGGACCCTACGGGTTCGAGAACAATGTAGACATGACCGAGACACGTCTTCGGTCAATAACCAATAGCGGAACCTGGATGCTCATATTGGCTCCTACATATTCTACGAAGATATTTATCAGTCAGACCGCATAACAACATACGTTGTTCCCTTTGTCATCGGTATGTTACTTGCCCGAGATTCGATCGTCGGTATTCCAATACCTAGTTCAATCTCGTTACCGGCAAGTCTCTTTACTCGTTCTGTAATACATCATCCCGCAACTAACTCATTAGTTACAATGCTTGCAAGCCTTAAGTGATGTGCATTACCAAGAGGGCCCAGAGATACCTCTCCAACAATCGCAGTGACAAATGCTAATCTCGAAATACGCCAACCCAACATGTACCTTTGGAGACACCTGTAGAGCTCCTTTATAATCACCCAGTTACGTTGTGACGTTTGGTAGCACACAAAGTGTTCCTCTGGTAAACGAGAGTTGCATAATCTCATAGTCATAGGAACATGTATAAGTCATGAAGAAAGCAATAGCAACATACTAAACGATCGGGTGCTAAGCTAATGGAATGGGTCATGTCAATCAGATCATTCACTTAATGATGTGATCCCGTTAATCAAATAACAACTCCTTGTTCATGGTTAGGAAACATAACCATCTTTGATTAATGAGCTAGTCAAGTAGAGGCATACTAGTGACACTTTGTTTGTCTATGTATTCACACATGTATTATGTTTCCGGTTAATACAATTCTAGCATGAATAATAGACATTTATCATGATATAAGGAAATAAATAATAACTTTACTATTGCCTCTAGGGCATATTTCCTTCAATGACAACGCAGTTTCTCCGTTCCGACCTAGCCATGTACACGAGCCCTAGCTGTACGTATGCGTGAGTAGGCCTTCAAGACCCCGCCCGTATGTACGTACGTGGCCGTATTTACTTTCTTGCACCCTGGTTGTACGTACGTGTACACGATATTAACGGTACTGCGTGACATGCTATGTGTGCGCCTCTACTACGACACATGCGCACCTATACTATGACACGCGCCCTTCCTTACACGGCCATGGTTCATTGTTGCAGCCTGCAGACAGACTGATCGTATGTATGTATATGTCCGCGACGAGAATGACAATGCTACGTATGCTTCGACCAGGTGGGTCCCGACTGTCAGGGAGGATAAGGAGGCACTTCCTTGCATGCGAAGATGTAGCTGGTGGGTCCCAGCAGTCAGGGGGGAAATGTTTTTTCGCGAAATATGGTGGCCCGTCCGATGGGTCCTTTCTGTCAGGTGGAGGAATCATTATTTTGCGCATAATAAGGAGGCATTTCCTTGTGTGCGGCCGTGGACCCAGCTGTCAGCCTCTCCATGTACCGTCCACTTCCGATGGATGTCGTTCGTTGACCATGTTGACCACGCCGCGCCAAGAGCACCAGGGCGGTGGACAATGACGAGTCCTAGGAAGCGAACGATGCGGAGCCGGGGAAGACGTGGCAGTGGATGCCCACGCCGAGGGGAGTACGAGCGTTGACTGGTCGGCTGCGGGGTGAGGCTACGTCACCGAAAAATAACAGGATGTGCGGGTGGGTAGAGGGATGGCCTCTTGGCAGCACAACCGGCCACGGGAGGAGGGAGTAGCCAGTCCCGCCGGCGCTGGTTTAGGCGGCTGGAGCAGGAAGATCAGAGATTGAAGAAGCACAACGGCCATTGGATTGACATCCAACAGTCACCACTCTGTGTTGACTAAGTTGACAAAGCCTTGCGTACGCATCAAATTTTTTTTAGGACAACATCATCATCCACCTAGTAGGCTCAGAAGCCAGCCTCCAAATCTGTGGAAAACGGCATACAACCCATTAGCCATTATTTTCAATAATTTACAACCCATTTGCTAATTCTTAAGGATATTTTGAAGCCCATATTCTTTTTATTAGCATTACAGCAATATATTCTGGGCACTACTAAAAAATTCAAGGAAATTTTACATATTTCGGTGGGGTCCAAACTCTTTTAATCTCAAAATTTCGAGTCACGTTAAAAATAATTTTAAAAAATTTATATCAAAATAAAATTCAAAAAAATTCTCCGCAAAAAAATCAATGAAATTTAAAATATTTACTAGCAAGATCCCGTGCGTTGCACGGAACATAAAGATGCATTTGTATGAGTAGTTTATCTTGTGGGAGAAAATGATGAACCAGGGAAGGCCGTATGTGCAAATGTGGAGAGGAGTGTGGGTAAATTGTCATAGTTTCCTTCCTATCTGTTAGATATAGATCAGATGGCCTATATTGCAGGATGGCAGGCACACCATCATAACCAACTCTGCTTTTTATAAGAGTAGAGAAATCTAGGAAAACAATATTTTAATGTAATTGACGGTTGGCTTTGGTTTAAAAATTTACAGCCCATTTCTTACAACTTATAGACCATTTTTTGGGGAAGCCCATCTCTTACTACTTACATCCCTCCTCGTCTTGAAAGATTTGTGGCCCTAGCAGGGCTGAGAAAAGCAAGTAGGCCTCTGTTGGGTATTCTCCAAAAAAAGAATTGGGCTAGCCATTTTTAGAAAGGAAAAAGATATCAACTGGGCTCGTCATGTGCTTAAATAAAAGCATAAGCATGGGCTAGACGGGCCACAGCCCCCGCACAGCACGCAGTTGAGCTCTGTCTCTAAAACTAAAAAACAACTGGGCGAGCTACTGCGTCCCTGGTGTTATTCGCTCATTGTGTAATTTTCTTGTTTATATACTACATTGAAAATGGCGTGGGACATAGTTGTCAAACAATTAGGAGGAAGTATTTTTTTGGCTTCTAGGAGTAATAGTGTGGCACCTGCTTGCATAATGCAATGACCCTGGTGGGTCCCTACTGTCAGCCTCTCCATGTATAGTCATCTCCTGATTCCTCTCGGTTGTTGACCATGTTGACAATGCCAGACGGCAGTGGGCACAGCAAGCGAACCAAGGCAGAGAACGACGGCGGCGAGGCCTCGGACGAGAACGAACCAGAGCAGTGGAAGGTGCGGCAATGTAGTGGCACGCAGAGGGGAGTACGAGGGCAACAACATGTAACTGAAGCTTACAAACAGTACAAAAAGCCCAAGGATTAATTGTTCATCAAATTTAGACAAGACCCAGATTGAACATGGCAATAACATCTAACCCAACCACTCTTTTTTGCAGTCACAAACAAATGGATCGGTCTGATCCATAAAATCAACATCTTGTGCAAAAAATTGGAGGATGACTACAAGTTGTTGTAAATAGAAGCTGAGCACGTTCAGAAGCCTTTGTCCATCTGAAACTTCTTTTTTTGCTGTTCAACATGTCCATCCGTGAGAAACCTCTTTACGAAAAACTTAAGCCTCATGGACAATAGTAACCTCACATTCAACAGGAAGAATGTGACAAAGCTTTTGTTTGCCTAGTTGGATGCATATATATCCATCGTTATTGTCCTCAAACGAATGTCGTGAGAACTGAGAAAATCCTGGTGCTTATTACGCCACCGATTTGTTATATGTTTTGCTCCATGTGGTTGTGCCTAAGTAGACATGAAGATTGAAAACAGTTAAGGTCTGAAAAAAGAGTATGTCGAAAGAGCGACAACTGAACGTTTAATTATAGTACAATATATATAGGATTTCAATGTGCATGAAATCATCACCTTTATATATAAATTCTCCAGAGATCGAAAGCATCGAAGCAAGCCAATAATTATGTTTAGATCAAAACCAAACATTCCGATATATAAGATCTTGACAGAATCCAGCAGCATTGATAGGCTATCCATGGACGAACTCTTCATTGAGCATATAACATAATATTAGTACCCAAAGTGTACTCCAAGATGATATAAAACTTATGTGCACAAGTGAAAAATGCAGCTTATGATTACACATGTGTAGATGATAATATACGGTAGCTGAAAAAGTGAGGAGCCAAACACCAACTTCCTGTGATCATTAAACGGATCACGAATTACACCCAAGGTCTCTAGTTTGGGCATAGAGACGATAATTATTTGCGAAGGTTTATAACAATCATCAAGGAGAAACCTTTGAAGTGAAGGGCATCTTCGATGATGAGCTGTTTCCTTCAAAAAAAATTGCAATGCTTTTAAGGTGAGGCGACTTTATTTGGAGATAATTGATAGGGATTTCTATTCGCAAAACAATTAGCAAGCTTTCCAGGGCAGGGCAACTAGAGTGGATGATGCTGTGAAGTGAGGCCTCCGACAGATAAACCACCACAAGCGAAAGTTCTTTTAGCAGTGGGAGTCGAAGCATTTGTACCAGATTGTGTGGTAGATGCCGTCGGGCGAAGGTGGTGGTGTGGAGAGAGGAGGAAAACCGCGAGATGGACAACAGTGGTGTGGGCACAAATTCTTGGTGTGTTCGTGGTACAAAACTTTCATGGTAATGGTAGAACTCAAACTACTGGAGTTTTCCAAATTCAGGGGATGTCAGCCAAGCATCCACCATGTAGGGTATGGACAGCAGGTAGCATGTCAGGATGCAGAGGCATTGAACAGGGCCCTGCTGGTAAGAGGAGATGATGGTTCTGAGGAGATCAAATTTAGGAAGGATAGAAATCTGACGGCAGTTGAGATTGAGGGGCGCGGTGCGCCATATTGGGCACCACCGAGTTGAAAGGACTTGTGTGCGGCAACAATCCTTGGTGGGGAGAAGCAAGATCTCCTCGAGGATGACGTCCGGGAGATCGTTGATGCGGTCCACCGGAGATTCTACCGGTTCCTCAGATCCGGGTGGGGGGCTTGCCGCTTCTCCCTGCGCTGCCGAGTGCGGGATCTACAAACGGCATCGCCGCTGGCGGGAGCCTCATCTTCTCGACGCTGGGCCAGCTGACTCCATTTTCCGTGCGGGCGTCGTGCCGAGCTCACGAGTTTGAGCAGAGTAGCGTGAGATGAGCCTAGTGGCGGTGCGAGTGGGGAAGAAGGAGGACTGAGGTTTTCTATATGAGTGGAAGAAGAGGAGCAGGCGTTTTCTGTACGAGTGAGGAAGAAGGTGAGCAGGGGTTTTCTGGACAAGTGAGGAATATTGGGAGCGGGGGGAATTGGGGGGAGATGGAAGCGGGAGAGTCCAGCGAGTTGAAGTATAAGTGGAAGCGAGGAGGAAGGAGGGTTTTTCTGGGCTCGCCCCCTCTTCAAGAAATATGGGCTTCTCCTCGCAAAAAACAAAAAACAAATGGGCTTTAAGATGGATAGGCCTTTGTATCGGCCCAGTCGGTTGCCCGTGTTTCGTACTGGAGGGCCTTGTGCTAGAGGCAGCCCGAGACACTCTCCAGCTAATTACCCATTCGAAAGAAAAAAAGACGCCTCCAGCTTATGGCTACTCATCGGTAACCCTTTTCAACTTGGCATCCACCAAATTAGAGGATGCGGTACTGGATGCAGACACTCACACTGGTCGCGTAGCGCGGCAAAGTGAGGTGTCAAATAACAGGCATGCAATATACTTACTAGATTGTGAAGGTTCACAGGCTAGTCAACATTCACATTAAACTAAGCTTCAGAAGATACGGTATGCATACTAACATTCAGAAGAACAAAAGTTCAGCATGTTTATGCATCTCAATGATTCACCATACTATAACCAATACAAAGCTTTGAGAAGGTGTGGAAATAAAGAAAATCGGTTGATGCTTCTCTGAGCAAAGGGCCTCCCTACGCACGCATTAATTTCCTAGGCATGCTTGTTTCTTCTCAATGTTGTGAGCACTTTGAGCATGTTGGTAACTCCATAGCTAGCTAACTGCCTCATCTTGCAATTGATGCTGACACATTTGCAGCAAACACATGAGACAATAGAGATGACTTGACAACAGTCCATATTGTGTAGTTCCCCTAAAATCATCTTCATTGTCCTGAATCTGAAAAGATAGGAAAACAATAGCTATACTTAAACGGTGTTGCAAAACAGTAGCACATATCAATAGCTCGGCATGACAAAACACGATCATCTGGACGAAGCGGATACTGACCTGCCTGAGGAAGATTATATATAATTTCATAAGTCCTTAGTTGATTTCCGCCTTTGGCTGCACTACTTCTTTGCTCCGCCACACATGACAGGATTGTTCCGCACTGCAATCAGCAAGTTAACATACGAATAAGCTTATTCCATCTTGCGGTGGTCATTGTACCTAGTTACGAATGTAGGAATACCTGGAGCACCATGAGGTTAGCTGACAGCAGGTAGATGCATCCATATAATTTTGTGCGGTGCTACCAAAATTGAGATTTGTGTCCCTTCCCGTTATGAGAATTCTTCTTGAAGTTGGTAGAATGTGACAGCTTGTTCTTTGCATTAAACTTGCCTTTCCCCTGAGATTTGTTCTTGCTGTTTTGGGGCTGGTTGGGCTGGAAGTTCTTCTCGTGTACCATTTGGGCACTAGAAGCTCCCTCAGCGACCCGAGCACGTACGTGTGTCTTTTGCTCTCGCCTTATCTTCAAAATCAAGAGTGCTAATGAGATCCAAAACGGAAAACTCATGTCTCTTGTTTTTCAGAGAAGTAGCAAAATTGTTCCACGAAGGTGGAAGCTTGGCAATGATGGTCCCAACAACAAATTTGTCCAGCAACACACACTTAAAGTACTAAAGTTCCTTAGCGAGTGACTGTATCTCATGAGTCTACTGAACAACAAAGCACTCATCAGTCATCTTGTAGTCACAGAATTGCTCCATGGCGTACAACTCGTTGCCAGCGCCAGAGGCCCCAAACATGGCCTCGAGCGTAGCCCACATGTCTTTGCCGCTGTCAAACGACATATATGAATCCACAATGGAATCATCAAGAACACTCAGTAGGGCGGTTTTGAAGAGGGTATCCATGTTCTCAAAAGCTTCCTGCTGTGTAGGATTAAGATCGCCCTCGAGCTTACCCTTAGTGGCGTCATAGCAGTACATGATGTGAAACCAATATACTGCTCTTGTGTGTCACCTTTTATATTGCACCCCCTTAAAAGTAGGCGGCTTCAAAAGCGCAGCAAAACCACTCGGAGTAAATTGCCTATAATCAGGTTTTTGGATTGGATTGTTGAATATATGAGCAATTTACTATGAGATTTAATCCGAATCAACAATAAATAGATCATGACGAGAATTGCAAAGATCAAAGTAATGATGTGGACTAAACCAGGTGGATAGAATCACATACAGTACAACGGGGCCGGAACTGCTATGGTTGATGTTGTCACTCATGTCGTTGATGAAGAGGTTATCGAGGTCGGGGAAGAAGGCCGTAGTTGAGGAAGTCGTCGCTGGTAGGAGTCGTAGGAGTGTGCTCCCCAAAAACCTGATCGCCCCTCTCCCGTACAAGATCACGAAAGGCGGGGTTTGGAGGACTGTTGTCCCTTCTCGCGGTGCATGCCAGAAGGAGGGATGGAGAAGAATTGTGTGGTGGCGCTATGATCTAGAACAGTGTGAAACCATATGATACAACGATGGCTAGGGTAGAGCCTGTCAGGTCGGTCGTGCAAGTAAGACCAAGTATAATAGTAGGACTTTGGCCCAAACCCCATGTCCAAGTCAATAGTAGCCCCACTATCCAAAAGAATCAGAAACGGCTGAGTAATTAAGGCATCCGTTAATTATTAATTAATGACATAATAAATTTTCTGATGAACAAAAATATAAACCACGTGCATAGCTTTTGTCCGTGGACAGGCTCATTCCCGAAGAGCACGCGTGTAGGTTTCCTATTATCGTGCTCATGCAAATGCTAGAATAGATCACATTATAAAGTGGTGCAACTCACACTCACCTAGCAGTATGGGACTAAACTTTAGTCCCACTCACACCACACTTAGAGCGTGGTTAATAGTATTACCCAACATCCGGCTATATGAAGTTGACACATCATCTAGAGCCAACCTAATAGCCTTCTAGTACAATAGTTAGCCCCTTTAGTATAATACTACTATATCATTAATAACGGCCCCACCTTTTGTCTCACAAAGTATGTTGGAGCTCGTGCTACAACAGGCTACAAGTTTACAGCCCGTTTCTCTTCTCTTTCCTCTTCTCTCTCCTTCAACTAAGCACAAATACTATATTTAAATCCTTATAGCCTGCTTATGTCACCTAATTGTAGTACTTGCTCTAAAGTTACTCTCCATTGTGTAGTCTGGAATGTCCGGCGTGCAGCGGGTGGTGCCCCCGGTCGGCGCGCCGCTTCAACGGCGGAAGTAGTGAGAGGTCGCGTCGCCCTGACTTGCCATCAATGTGGAGTGGCGGGCTCAGCTGGCGTAGGGCGGGAAGCGCACGCGGGAGGGGAGGGGTTTTTGGTGGGCCAAGAAGGTGAGAAGCCAACTTGGGATCGGTCCGGACGGGGAAATATCATGTGCTCCCATACTCACTAGTTTCATGCATATGACACTAGTCTATGTTTTACCTTCATAGTGCAAAGTAACATAGTAGTAATGTTATAGATGGCTTCATTTATTAGCTTGTAGACTCATCTTGTCTTGGGAAACGCTATGTTACAGTAACATATTATGTTACCACTTCTCATTAACTACTTGCCACATAAGCAAAATTTTCTTGGAGTGCGGTAAGTTACTCCCACTATAACTAGCTGTACAAAGTGTGGGCTATGTACATGGCGTAGTAAGCAAGCTTCTGATTGTTCTGCGAGTTGACATGCCACATCAAAGTAGTAGTTTTTTTTCAAAATGTACATCAAAGTACCAGTGTAGTAGTCTCCAAAAAGGGCCGACCATGTCCATGGCTACCATCCCATCCCGTGCTCCATCATTGAGTATGTGCACGATTCACGTGCCATTCAAGAAAAAACTATGTAAGTTCCATTGAAGAAAAAAATTAAAAACATACACGCCACCGCGTCATGGTCGAACTTTGATTCGTCCACGCGTGGTTCCCGACCCTCCACTAAGTGAACAACTACCAAATGCGTCAAATTATCACGTGAGCTACCTCTTCATCCAGAAATGAGCTCCATCGTGTACCCACGCGCGTGTGTTGGGGAATGAGGCACAGAGTATGTGTGTCCGTGCGTGCAATTTTTCTCTTCATGCACATACTCCTTTTTTGTGGGTGATTCGTGCACGTACCCGGCCTACGTTGGTGACCGTTGGTGAGTCTCACTTATCTCTACATCTCAACATGTACATCTACATGTACATCTACATCTACCTCTACTATAGTACAACAAGTTTTAAACATGAGACCAGCCATTTTCTTGCATGACATGACCAGCCCGTATCGCTTCTTGCTCCTCGTCTCTCTCAAAGAGCATCCGTTAGGCAATTTTGCCATTGAGTGAGGTCGGTTCGCTCACACTCAATCCCACCTATTATAAATCTAAAAAGAATACTCTGACCAGCGGACCATTGAAAGAAGTATATTTTTCACCCTCAAATGTAATTTGATGGACAAATAATCCCCCAAGTCAATTTGGTACGATTGTTACCCTCAAATCTCTCAAACCGGGTATATCACCCCCTTGAGTGGTTTTAGTGTTCACATGTTAGAGTTTAGGAGGTTTTGATTGTTGACTAGGAATTGACTAATTATTTACACAATGAAATGGCAACGACGCCGTCAGAAGCCACGGATGTCGTCAGAGATGTACCCAATGGACCCCGACCTTCCCTATGAGGAGAGGAGATCATGTAGGTGCCTTTCAAGCTCAAGGGGTCATCGGGCTACCTCGTCAGCTCGTCGCCCGCCTACCTCTGTTCCTCCTAGAGCCTCTACCATTGTCGCGCAGCTCACGGTGGCGCTCATTTGCAGGTGGGCGCTGCTAGCTAGGAGACATAGTTGAGTTAATAGAGCTCTACTTGAAAATCAATTGTGTCCTTGGCCTAAGCTCTGCCACTACTAGAAGAAAACTCCTGCAGAGGGGGTCGATGGGAGGCAGCACCATGCTACCTACATTGGTCGTTTGATTCATTGGATAGAATGCTATAAGATTTTTTCCATGTAATCATGTGTTAATTGGCAATCTAGCATCCACCCAACTTTTTTTCACTTCCTTTGTTTTTTCTGTGTCAATAACTCTGTTTTTTAGGGGAACACTGTGTTAATGTTATAGGATTCAAGTGGACATGCCACTCCAATCCTTTATTTTTCTTTACGAAGAGAGTACTTGCTGCTGCAAGAGCACTGTGTTAATGATGTGCCGCTGCAAGAGCCGCCTATATTAATTAACCATGCTCTAAAAAGGTGGACCAGCTTTGGCTATACTAGTAGTACTACTCCCCCCTTCCGGTTTATAGGGATCAAATCTCAAATCTCATCAACCAAGGCATTTGTGATTGGAGGAATGTATCTTGTACTTACAAAACTACCCCAATTAAACTCATGCATTAATTTGGATTAATTACAGTGCATGCATGCTTGACCACTAGATGAGTAGGAACATTACATGCATTGGTGTGTTCCTTTTTAATTCTTGCATGCAAATATTTAGTGCGCATTGGAAATTAAAAATGAGATGGAGATGAGCCCTCTAAATTGGAAAAAATATATTAAGATAAGCCTTATAAACCAGAAAGGAGGGAGCAGGTTAGTAGGTGACCTTGCGCTTGGCTCTTCTCCTCTTCCGGAAGTCAAACAATAATGATGGTACTATAGTAGTACTTCTGGAAATCTGACACCAAATGAACTACTACACATCCACCGCTTGTAACCAAACTCTCCTTGTGCTGCGAGCCACCGCCCACACGTTGGCGAGGGAGCTCGTCGTTCGGCGAGTTGACAGGACACATAAAAGTTATTTAGCACTCTCTCCAAAAAGGGCCGACCATGTCCATGGCTACCATCCCGTGCTCCGTCATTGAGTACATGCACTATTCACGTGCCATCGAGGAGAAAAAAATATTGCGTAGTACTAGGTGCCATCGAAGTGCACAACTCACTTACGCACTGCTTATCTCCATTTCTTGCATGACACATGCACCTTGATGCTAGATGTCCCGCCTGTTGGCAAAAGGATGAACAAAGCTCACGTAAAAAAAGAGTGGAAGAACATAGGGCCAGTTTGGTTTCCAGCCTAAGGTTGCCACGTCTAACCTTAGTCATGCCAGAACATCTTAGACATGTGTTTGGTTCATTGCCACACTTGTGGCTTGCCACACTTCTCTAGTTATATGGTCCACATGTCATAGGCTCAATTTTTTGCTAAATCTTGCCACACTTGTGGTGGCCATAGCCACACTTTTTGTGGCAGCCACACTTTGCCTAAGGATAGTTCTGGCAAAGGGGTTGTTTGGTTCTAGGCCTAGCATTGCCGCACTTTTCCACACATTTTTGCCAAGCTTGCCTAAGGTTAGTTCATCAAAATGAGAGCCACAAGTTGGCAAGCCTAAGGGAATCTTGCCTTATTTTTTGTGTGTATGCCATGTGGGGTTCAAGTGTGGGTTGACTAAGGTGTGGCTTGAACCAAACACTCACCTCATAGTTTCTACATGGTGTGGCCATGAACCAAACATTCTCATAGATTTTCGACGACTGAGAAGGAGCAAGGAACCTCGCGGTAGAGCGTCTGCACTCATAATATTTTATATTACTCCCTCCATCTAGGTGAATAAGTCATATTTGGTTGTGCACCGTGACCAAGAAGGAGGGAAAAACAAGATAACTTAATGTTTATTTGCTAATTAATAGCATTGCATGCGATGAACTAACCACCGCATGTCGTGTTTGGTAGTCTCGAGTCATTGAAAACATGCACGCCCACATCTCTTATTGGTTGATATGTCAAGAAACAAGAAACTAGGTGGGAGTTAATGCACCGCGCCTAAGTGTTTTGGGATTGTTTGGTTTTCGTAAAGTGACTTATACACCTAGACGGAGGGAGTACCTTGCTGATGCAAATATTAAATGCTTAGAGCCAACCTAATAGCCATTCTAAGAGCCAACCTGTTATATGAGTATTTTTTATGATGACTCTAAGTGAGGTGGTATCTCCTTATAGCCAACAGCCGGCTACATTGGAGCACTCCAGCAAGGCCTAGAGGTTAATTTGAGAACAAGTACCTCGAGGTTAATTTGACAGACATGACTTATAAGTTGACAGAGGTCATATGACCTTTTTTGGAAACATGTCATAAAATAACACGATAGACCTTCTTTCAAGTCAATTAGCATGTGTTCAAAAAATAAAAATTATTAAAAAGTAACACAATAGACCTTCGATTAACATGTGTTCAAAAAAATGTCAAAAAATACAAAACAAAAACCTCAATATTAACTAGTTAATATAAAGTCCACTTCCCATCCGGTCACCCATCTCATGACTACTCCAGCCTCAACACAGTTAACTTGGGAGTTCTGTTAGATGAGCTATCGGTAGGGAAGTTGGTCCTTGCTGATATAGGATGCCTCTTCATATCATTTATGGCGTACCTGGATGACCTCCTGGTGCCGCCCAATAGCCATTGTCATGTCCCCTGCGAATGTAGAAGCTTCCCTCCCTCGTCTAGCTGGTTCACACGTTTTCCCCTATTTTTTGCCGCCTGCTCACCTATAGAACCACCTCGCGCTGGCCAATTTCTCTCCAAACATCTAGGGAGGCGGTTGAACCGAACAAGTATAACTTGTTTCTAGTGGGTACATTGACGTGGTATCGAAAGGGTGTGATAGCTGACTCTGGCAAAATAATTAACTACCATGTTGGCATAAATGAGCATGGGGCCCACTTGTCAGCGTGCTAGACGGAGGAAGTAACGCAAGACAAAATGGAGCGTGGAAGGGTGCGAATCGATTGGCTCATGTGTGATGACCACTGGAGCAATCCACTCAGGCACTACCTTAAAAAATTCATGCAAACATGCCTAGTTATACTGTGAGTAGGTGACCGTGTGCTTGGCTCTTCGCCTCTTCCGAAAGTCGAACAATGATGATGGTACAACAGTATACATACTTCTGGCAATCTGACACCGAATGAATTGATGCAGGTCCATCGCATGTATTAAGCGCATTATCGTAAAGTGAAAGCTTCTCCTCGTCATGTGAGCCACTACGCGCGCGTGAGCGACGGAAGGGGTCGTACTAGTAGTAGTAAGCAAAGCTTCTCCTCGTTTGCGAGTAGACTGGACACATCAAAAGTAGTGCATTAGTCTCCAAAAAGGGTTGACCATGTCCATGGCTACCATCCCGTGCTCCGTCATTCAGTGTGTGCTGCTCGTCATTCTGCGAGTTGACGGGACACATCAAAGTTAATGCATATTTAGTACTCTCTCCAAAAAGGGCCGATCATGTCCATGGCTACCATCCTGTGCTCCATCATTGAGTATGTGCACTATTCACATGCCATCGAGGAGGAAAAATATTGCGTAGTACTAGGTGCCATCATAGTGCATGACTCACTTACGCACTGCTTATCTCCATTTTCTTGCATGACACATGCACCTTGATGCTAGATGTCCCTCGTGTTGGCAAAAGGATGAACAAAGCTCATGTAAAAAAAAGAGTGGAAGAACATAGATACCCGGCGACCGAGAAGGTGCAAGGAACCTCGTGGTGGAGCGTCTGCACTCATAATATTTTATATTATTTAGTGATATAAAATCAACAAATCATCTCCACAGTAGATCGGAAGAGTACGAAACACGGCAACCCAGTGTAGTTACATCATATTGTGCATGGCCAACCCACGCCCGTATCGCTTCTCACTCCTCGTCTTTCTCAAAGTGCAGCGGGCTGGCATTTTTGCCATCTATTGAGGTCAGTTAACTCATCATATGTTAGCGACATGCCAAGAGCATTCTAAAAAATTTATTGTACTCTATTGTTATGCCAAGAAGAGGAAGCACTTTGACCGAAGGACCAAACGAGACAGGCATGTCGTGCCATGAGTGGGTCCAGTTTCTCGTTTTGAACTTGTTTGGTGTAGTAGTAACACTTGGTTTTGACTATTGATAAGATTTTATATAGGGCCTAATGTATTCTTTGAGGATGCCTTTGACTATTTATAAGATTTTGTAGAATTTTAAAATTTTATCATTCAAAGATCCTTTCACGTCCCGTTTAAAAAAAGATCCTTTCGCGCACGAATTTAACTGTATGCTTTGAGCAACTTGCATGTCCTATACTGCTCCTGTTTGGATACTCTAACTTAGCTAGAGGTTAGACTAACTCATGAATAACCCTGAACTAACTGTAGCCAAAGAGGTGTTTGGGTGATAGGGTTAGATTAGATTGACAATAAATGCACTTGATGGAGAGAGAAAAGTGATTTTTCAATGGGCCCAATGAGAACTATCTCCAATTAGCACCTCTTGGGTGGGATAGTTTTTTTGGTGGGTTCGGTGCAACTTGCTCCAATTTAACCCTCATCTTTGGATACTTTAGGGCTATTTGAGCCCCAACTAGCTCAAACTAACTCTAACCCATGGATCCAAACAGGGCCAAAGTTAGTCTCGGAAAATGCATTAAGCCCTATATACATGGACATACGGAGTACATGATACTAGCAAACGCTCACCATTAGTAGTAGTTCATTGGTTGGTTTCGATTTTTGGTTCAGTTGATGTGCTGCTACCATTCAATATTCGCGTGTGGTTGTTTCTAAATAAAAAAAGGAGGTACTCCCTCTGTCTAGGTGTGTAAGTCACCTAAGGTGGAGTAGAGCGACCTAGGTGGCTGCGGATTGGAAGAGGCAAAAGAATCAGACCGAAAATTCTTCCAATCACCGCGCCACTTTTTTCCTCCTAAACCAAACGGAGATTAGCAATGAATCCCTAATTAATAGGCTGCCATTTCAGCCAACCCATGCAGGCCCATTGACGTGCATGCAAACTGGGGTCAATCTCTCCCCTTATCAATGTGTCCCTTCTCTGCATGCATAGGTCACTCATTCTCTCCCGCATTAACTTCCTCCCCCACGTGGTTCATCCAAAAAAATTGCTCGGCAATGAAAGAGGCAGTGAGGGGAACCAGGATGGAATTTAATGCATTGCGCCTAAGTGTTTTGGGAATATTTGATTTTTATAAGGTGACTTACACACCTAGACGGAGGGAGTTGTACTTAGTGTGGGAAAGGTGAATTGATGGCCGCTTTGCCCGAGCAACTTATTACTCTGGGAATATGGGAGTACCAGCGGATTCAATGAATAGAGAAATGATGGTTGCTTCGTCCGAGCAACTTACTATGGCGAAGGTGGGGCTCTGTGATTTTACTGCTCACTAGTCATTACTACTGCGGCGCAATGACCGGGGTGAATCTTTCCCTGCAGTTGTGCACTCAATATTGCTGCATGGCAGGTGGAGTCAGATGAAGGATGTCCCACATGTCGGTGAAACGAAGTTGAATTGTTTCTGGCATTTGTATCAATCCTCCAGGATTTTTTATGTATGCATAATTTTAATGAAATTGTACTGTGATGCTATGAAGGTTTCAACTTTGGTTCCTGCAGGAAAAAAGGTTTCAACTTAGGATTCATGTGTCCTCTTGCCTCAAGATTATCTCGTTACAACATTCCATCAAATACAAATGAAACTACCATGGCTGCTAATGCATCTCAATGGTTCGCAGATCAGCGATAATATTCACATCACAACAGAAGACAAAGTTGTGAGAAGGTGTACAAATAAAGAAAAATATATAATTGATCGACGATGTTCGTAGGCATGGCTCCATTTCTTGGGCACAGTGTTCATTGGTTGGCAGCTAGTTTCACCCAGCTCTGTAGCCAAAAAAGAGGTGTATCGAGAACATCACGATCCGATCATTTTGTGCCGCTCCATTAAAATCGAGCTGACCATCTTGTTTGCAAAGATATCCAGGTAGTGTGGTTACAATAATAGTGGAACTAGATGATGGAGCATAACACATATAAATAGAAGCCGATCACCTCCGCGATCTCCCTTTAGGACTAACTACTTGTTGGAGAATATTAGGCACGGAGTTGGATGAGGAGGATAGCAAAACCAATCTCTCTTTCTGCAGTCACTACCAAAAAAGAAACATCCGTGCCATTTTGGGCCGAACGAATTTTTTTTCTGTCATACATATGACACTTCTATGACAATAATTGTGACAAAACCCAGTATCATCATAGATGTGGTGGGCTCCTACTTCTATGACAAAAAATCATGATAGAAATGGGCTTTTCATCCTGGGCGGGCCGGAGACGCAGCTGCATGACATTCTTTGGTCCGTCCATGACGGAAAAAACCATGGTAGAAGCGAGGGGGAGGAAAATTTCGAGGAGTTCCGGTTACGGTGGGAGGTCGGGGGCCGAGCGATGCATGTTTCTCTCGTACACGTATGCGCGTGTGTGCGAGGTGATGGCTCTAACTGAACCCGAGCGAGGCGTTGGGCTCTAACTGAACCCGAGCGATTGCACTGCAGGCTATGCATTACTGAACCCGAGTGATCGATCGATGGCTGTTAACTGAACCCGATCAAGCGATTCCTTCGCTACTGCTGCTAACTGAAGCCGATCGATTGGATGAACAGTGAGCGTTGCGGGGGGGGGGTGGATGAACAGTGAGCGGTGGCGTTGCCTCTGGATGAACAGGACCCCGTGGTGTGGTGGAGGGCTGGATGAATAGTAGACGGTGGAGGGGTGCCCGTGGAGGGGTGGTTGAACAGGACCCCGTGGTGTGGAGGGCTGGATGAACAGTAGACGATGGAGGGGTGCCCGTGGAGGGGTGGTTGAAGAGTAGACGGTGGAGTAGCGCGCGGTGGAGGCTGGATGAACAGGAGCCCGTGGAGGCTGGAGGAGGTCGACGGTAGCCCGTGGAGGCTGGAGGAGGTCGATGGTGGAGATGAACAGTATCCCGTGGAGTCCCGTTTTGCGGTACGCCACACCCCTCCCGATGAACA
>NC_041386.1:122278719-122428921 GCF_002162155.2 Triticum dicoccoides | reverse complement strand
CCCGATCAACAGGACCCCGGTTTCGACCGTAGGAGGTCCGTTTCGTCCGTTTTGCGGTACGCCACACCCCTATCGATCAACAGGACCCCCGTTTCAACCATAGGAGGTCCGTTTCCTCCGTTTTGCAATATGCCACACCCCTCCCGATCAACAGGACCCCCATTTCGACCGTAGGAGGTCCGTTTCCTCCGTTTTGCGGTACGCCACACTCCTCCTGATCAACAGGACCCCCGTTTTGACCGTAGGAGGTCTGTTTCCTCCGTTTTGTGGTAAGCCACACCCCACCCCATGAACATGACGCATTCCGTTGCCTCCCCATGAACACGATGCATTCCGTTGCCTCCCCATGAACACGACGATGATGGTGTTTCTCCGTTCCGACCCAGCCATGTACACGAGCCCTCGCCGTACGTATGCGCGAGTAGACATTCGAGACCCTGCCCGTATGTACGTACGTGGCCGTATTTTCTTTCTTGCACCCTGGCCGCTGTACGTACGTGTACATGCTACGTGCGCGCCTCTACTATGACACATACGCGCCTCTACTACGACACATGCGCGCCTCTACATCGACCAGTATATATGTACGTACATGTTCGCGACCAGAATGACAACGCTATGTACGCTTCGACCAGGTGGGTCCCGACTATCAGGCACTTCCTTGCCTACGAAGATGTAGCTGGTGGGTCCCAGCAGTCAGGGGGCGAATCGTTTTGTTTTTTTTTGCCCGGACGCACTTCCTTGCGTGCGAAGATGTAGCATGTGGGTCCCAACAGTCAGGGGGGCGAATCGTTTTTTTCTTGCTCGGACGCACTTCCTTGCACGCGAAGGTGTAGCTAGTGGGTCCCAGCAGTCAGGGGGAAATGATTTCTTCGCGGAATACGATGGCCTGTCCGGTGGGTCCCTGCTGTCAGGTGGAGGAATCATTATTTTCCGCATAATAAGGAGGCACTTCCTTGCTGCCGCCATGGACCCAGCTGTCAGCCTCTCCACGTACAGTCCATGTTCGATGGAAGTCGTTCCTTGACCACGTTGACCACGCCGCGCCGAGAGCACCAGGGCGTGGACAACGGCGAGGCCTTGGAAGGGGACGACGCGGAGCCGGTGAAGACGCGGCGATGGATGCCCACGCGGAGAGGAGTATGAGGGTTCACTCATTCGGATGTGGTGTGAGGATGTCATCACCGCATGGCCTGGCCAGCAGTGGGAATAGAAGGGGGCGGTGAGTCCTCCGCGGCAGCACAGCCGACCACGGGAGGCAGGAGCAGGCAGCACGACCGGCGCTGCTTTGGGCAGTTGGAGCAAGAAGACCAGAGGTTGAAGAAGCACTACGGCTGTTGGATGGACATCATACGGTCACTGGAGCTAGAATCATTCATATTGACTAAGTTGACAAAGCCCTTCGTCCCTGTCAACTTAGTAGGCCCACAAGTCAGCCTCCCACCAAGGTAGGTCCCAGCTAGTAGGGGGAGTATTCATTTTTTGTGTGTAATAAGGAGGCACTTCCGGTGGGTCCGAGCTGACAGCGGGGGGAACGTTTTTTTCACGAAATACGGTCGCCCGTCCGGTGGGTCCCAGTAGTCAGGGGGGAAATATTTTTTCGCAAAATAAGGTGGCCCGTCCGGCGGGTCCCTGCTGTCAGGTGGAGGAATAATTATTTTGCACGTAATAAGGAGGCACTTGCTTGCGGCCGCCGTGGACCCAGCTGTCAGCCTCTCCACGTACAGTACTCTTCCGATGGAAGTCGGTCGTTGACCACGCCGTGCTGAGAGCACTAGGGCGGTGGATGACGGCAAGGCCTAGGAAGGGGACGACGCGGAGCCGGGGAAGACGCAGCAGTGGAAGCCCGCGCGGAGAGGAGTACGAGGGTTCAATGGTTCGGCTACAGTGTGAGGCTGCCGTCGCCGCAGAATAACAGGGGGTGTGGGTGAGTGGAGGGATGGCCTGGCCAGCGGTGGGAGTAGTATGGGGGCAGTGAGGCCTTCGCGGCAGCACAGCCGGCCACGGGAGGTAGGAGCAAGTGGCATGACTGGCGCTGCTTTGAGCGGCTGGACAAAGAAGACCAGAGGTTGAAGAAGCACTATGGCCGTTGGATGGACATCGTACGGTCACTGAATCTAGAATCGTTTATATTGACTAAGTTGACAAAGCCCTTGGTATGCTCCAACTAAGTAGGCCCACAGGCCAGCCTCCGAAACGGTGCGCCCCAGATGTCAGGGGGAGGAATCATTTTTTGGACGGCCGAAGCTAAGAATATCCGAGATTGAAGAAGAAGCACGACATCCGTTGGATAGACATCCAACGACCACTTCTACTAGGACCGTGTGTTGACTATAATAAGTTGACAAAGCCTTGCATACGCGTAAACTTATTCTTTTAGGGGACGCGTCACTTAGTAGGCCCACAAGTGTGTGGCAGAGAACTTATAGCCCATTTGCGTTTTGTAAGAATGTACAAACCATTTTTGAATTCTAATGGAATTTACAACAGCCCATTTACAGTTTGTTAAAAGTACATCCCATTTTCTAGCTAGGACAATGATTAATAATTTCAACCAACCGTTGAAGACAGAATTCAATAAAATTTCCAACATTTTGATGGGATCCGAAATATTTTTATCTCGAAATTTCTAGTCAGATTAAATATAAATTTGTATTATGCAAAAATCCAACGAAACATTGCGCGTGCAACAATGAAAATTTAAGATTTTCAAAATCCATAAATAATATTTTATAAACTAATTTCGTGTTTGGTGCATTTTTTATGGTTACCGCCCAGATTTTATAATTACATCCCATTTATTATTTTTTAAAGCCCATTTTCCTGTTAAGCTTAATGCATCCCTCCTAGGAAAGATTTGCAGCCCAGCAGGGCGGAGAATAACAAGTTGACCTTGCCTGGGTATTCCTCAAAAAGACGTATAGCTAGGCTAGCCATTTTCATCTTGAAAAAATTAGTATCTGGGCTAGACGGGCCATAGCCCGCCCAGTTAATACTCTGCTCTCCTCTGAACAGCAATGAAATCATCGCCAAGAAAAACTCTGCAGTGCTCACGCCTCAAAAACACAAATACTGCTCGAGCTGCTTGGTCCCATCTGTCGGCCGCACCTTGTGCAATTCTCTTGTTTATATTGACTAAATAGGTTGACAATGGTGTGGGACCGTGATGTTAGGAAACTACGAGAAAGCAAAAAAAATATAGTTGTACATAATAAGGAGGCACTTGCGTACGTACGGCTATGGCCCTAGTGGGTCCCTAGTGTCATCCAGTCAAAATAAAGTCATCTCCTGAATCCTCATGTTCGTTGACGATGTTAACAATGCTCAGCGCCACGGCGAGCGCAACAACTTGAAGGACAACGGAGAGGGCCTCGTGGGCCCTATGGATGGTCTGATACAGCGCCCGCTGCTCATTCAGGAAGCCAGGATCATCATACACCTATGAGCACCTTTGAGAAACTAAGACGGCATGAAACGGTAAGGCCATGCTTGGGAGATCTGGTTTATTTCAACCTATATTAACATACAAGTGTAATTTACTCATCATCAGAAACAATGCGCAAAATACAGGCGTAATGAAACCGAGGGCCCGAGGTCTGTAAGTAAAACCGACGGGTTACGCGTGTAATTTGAGAGACCAGTGTATATTTTACGAGCACTGCTATATGGACGACATTACCAGACGATACATGCACGATTTCGTATCATGCCATCCATGGGAAAGGCTGAAACAACAGCTAACGGCTGGATTAGCAATCGTCCGAGTGTTGTTCAGCGTTTTTATCGTGTGTGAAGTACTTCCGATATTTTACTAGTCGAAATCGACCAACCAAGCGCCTTCGCCCGAGACCATCTGCTTTAATTTACAAGCGTCGGTTTTACAAGTGGTTTTGGTTGGAAAACGACGATCCAATCACGGCCTAATATCATGAGTTGGTCGGAAGATCATATGGTTTCATGTCTAACCTACCCGACTTGTCGTATAGGCTATGAATGAAACATGAGATGATGAACTTCTTAAGCACGGAAACAACAAAAGAGGATGATCTTCTTAATAAGCAAATCACATGCAAAACAATACGAAGCATTATTCTTAGGAGGCACGGTGAACAGCTCGTGATGCCGCATGCCACAACATTCCAAGCTCAACTTTGCAATCAAACACAAGGCCTGGCATTACATAGACAATATTCAGAACAAACTCTTAACACAGGAATATCTCAGCAGAGTAGCTATTTACTTCTAAACTGAACACAGGAATAGGAAAAAACACTCGACGCTGCTCACAGCAAGGGCGTCCCACTCAAAAAATATCAAATGCATGTCTTCTGGCTAACATCAATGAGCAAATTTTGACAAGGTTTTCCAATTCCAATATATTAAACTAACGTCTTCTTGCTAACATCAATGATTAAACTTTGACAAGCTTTTCCCATTCAAAATATGTAATGCCTATGATCGTGGAGTCCTCTCGTAGCTTCTTGTACTTGTTTGGGCACTTTTTGTCCAAGGCACTCCATGTGTTGTTAAATTGCCAATGGTCTCTTCAGACTAGTCATGTCACCGGTGTCTAATAATACTCTGTAAAGCTTCTTGGTCATTCCTTCTGTAATGTAGCGCAAACAGTGACTGCTTCTTTCTGCAAAGTGGAACGACCAACTGGACCCAGTAATGCAGCAGTTTGCCTTACACATTGGCTCCTTTTGTGCAGTTCAACTAAAGTCGAAGTCGGAATAAAACCGAGCTTTAATTTTGATATCCCTGTAAGCAACAATAGGTATAAGGGAAACAATTACTGAGAAATAACGGTTGATGACTTGTACTCCCAGAAGAAAAGCATCTACTGATCTACTTTATCTTAATGGGAAACAAAGCAGGAGAGTAGCAATTCTCCATCAGTGTGATTCATTCATATTGACTGAGACACTATCTTAACAATGCCTTGTTTCAACATGTATAAAGAATGACAAAGCAAAAAAGTACCATTCTTGAAACAATGCAACTGATTCATTTTAACAGAGACATTATCTTAACAATACCTTGGTTAAACATGTAGAAAGAACTACAAAGCAGGATAGTACCATTTCTAACAAGTGTTGCAGTTTTGAACTAAGATGCGGTAGTTAATTAATTCTGAGAGTGGCATTGCTTAATTTTACCAGCGGCATTAGATTAACTAAAAGCATAAACAGTTCCAGGGGAGAGTGGGCGCAACAACAGTATGTGCTTCCATGTACTTATAAAGGGGGTGATGCAGAGTTTGTTGTAACAAAGCAACAAGCATCATGTATGTGTTGGTCCCATTTTTGTTCACTACTTAATGGGAAAAGACAGCAATACAATAGCTTCAATTCAAAATTTATTTAAAACAGTACCAATATAGGTAGCACAACATCTCAAAGCACACTGCACAATCATGTGGATGAAGGCTTGTACTGACCTTTCATGAGACGGACAAGATAAAATACGAATCTGCCAACACGAATAGGAAATCCAATCTCGTTTTGTGCAGTTGCACTAAAATCAAGCAAAGTGTTTCGCGTAGCGAAGCAAAATGTCGCAATAGCAACAAGTTGAATAGATATCCCTGTTTAAACAGAGGCAAAAAAGGAATCAATTACTGGCTAATAAAGGAGGATGAAACATGCGGCCACAAAAATGGTAATCCCACCAATCCCTAACAAGTGTTGCAGTTTTGAAATAAGATTCAGTAGTTAATTCTGAGAGTGGCATCAATTACTGGCTTATAAAGGGGGTGATGCTGAATTTGTTGTAACAAAGCAACAAGCATCATGTCTGGATTGGTCCCATTTTTGTTCACTACTTAATGGGAAAAGACAACAATACAATAGCTTCAATTCAACATTTATTTAAAACAGTACCAAAACAAGTAGCACAACATCTCAAAGCACACTGCACATCATGTGGTTGAGACCAAGATTTGAAACAACTCGCCGTGAAGACTGGAAACAAATCTCGATCTCCTTTTGTGCAGTTCCACCAAAATTAAGCAAAGTCACCGGTGTGACATTCATGTTGAACTGCACAAAACTATCTTAAGACATAAGTGTTTCGAGTAGCGAAGCAAAATGTCGCAATAGCAACAAGTTGAATCGATACCCCTGTTTTAACAGAGGCAAAAAAGGAAACAATTACTTGCCGATAAAGGAGGATGAAACAAACGGTGACAGAAAGAAGCATCTAACTTATCTTGGATGGAAAACAAAGCAGGACAGTAAGATTTCTAAAACGGTTGCATTGATTCATATTAACAGAGACATTCTCTTGAAACAACATTCGTTAAAAAATGTAATTTACTTTTAACAGTGGCATTGCTTCAATTTTCCAGCGGCATTCTTAGATTAACAACAGCAAAATAGTTGTATGGGACATGCCAGCACCATGTGCGTCCACACGTATAAATGGGTGATGCAGAGTATGTAGCCAAGCAGCATATGTGCGCTGGTCCCATATTTGTTCTCTTTGAACCTTCTTCCTATGTGAGGGCAGCAAATCTAGTCCTGTAGAAACTACCCGACCCCCCAGTTTCTTTCCCTTTTCAACAAAGAGATTGGTTCCTTACAGATTTGTGTACTGGGTTACCCCCTTTTTCCCTTTTCGACCTACAAAGTGGTTGGATAGCTAGTCTATACTACTTTCCGCCCTTCCTTTCCTCATTGAACCATGTCCTAGATTCTTGCTCCAGCCCACCGCACCCTTCTTTCCTCTTTGAACCAAGACCTAGATTCGACTACAGATCAAAAGAGATTCACATGCAGCAAGAGCAACGACGGTTTCAAAGAAACTTATACCTTAGGGTCGTCGGGATGTGGCAAGGCGTGCGGTGGGAGGCTGGATCTGCCCACACTATGTACGGCAGCGAGGAAGAAGGGGTCGGTGGCCCTCCCGCACAGGCACTGGGTGAAAGAGAATAGCGCAGCCGCAGTGGATTGCCTCCCTCGCCGAAGGCGATAGAGTGAATGTTGCACCTCCTCCCCTTCCCGATGCAACGGGATATGGATGCCTCCTTCACTAGCTGCGAGGGGGGAGAGAGAGACAAGAGGCCAACGCAATCTTGTTTAGATCTGGTGAATAGAGGGTGAGAGACTGTGAATATAGCAAACCCTAGCAAATGAACGCCGAGCCTCCAGCGTGTAACATATATGTAGTGCAGCGAGCGTGTGGAGAGTGCAAACCCTAGCGAACAAGGGATGAGGCTCCCACTTATATATATATACTACTATAGTACGGACTAAGCTCTGGTGACTTCACTGCACCTGCTTTTGGCTGTATGATAGGTGAGCCAGCCACATTTTGGGCCCACCTGTCATAAATCCAAAGGCAGGTGCACTAAGTCAATGAAGCTGCGTCCATATAGTACTCTTCTGTATACGACTAATATATAGTGGAGTGATTTTCTTATTCTCTCCATAACAATTGTTTTAAATTGTGTAAGTACGAAATGAAACTCTTTATTTAATGTACAGTGAAGAAAACTAGTACTACTTCCGATGAACTAACGATCCACGCCCACGCATCCTGGTCGCACTTCCTGTCCTTCACGTGTGGTACACTACCCTCCCTTAAGTGAACAACCACACATGCGCCAAATTATCGGAAACGTGTGAGAGTGTGTACCAATAAATAATTTTAATTTCAATTATCGGAAAGGTTTGAGAGTATTACAAAGTTTGACTTCAGTTAAATCTAATATGCGGAGTAAATAAAAATGGCGGGCTACTACGTCCATCCGGGTTTTTAGTCCACACCATTTTTAAATCAGAGTTAATAACTGGACAAATAAAATTACAAGGGAGCTAGAGACAAAGTTGTGAGAAGGCTTAGAAATCAATACAAAAAGTATGCTCTTAGTACCAACGTCGATCCTTCTTCGAGGAAACATTTGGTTCATAGCCAATTGTGTGATAAAATTGCACCAACGTGAAAGACGACTGCGTCTCCAACGCAACCAAGGTGAACTGACGAAGGATATCATCTTTGTGCGTAACAAGCAAAGAGCACTGATGGAAGACAGCTTGTTTTTCATTGAAAATCGATCAGCTTCACCAGCCGACGCAACCATGAGGCGCAACCATGAGCATCGATAGGTCATCGCGGTGATGCATCATCCATTTGGCATCAAGTTTGGGTGAGGCACCTATGAAGTTCGACAAATCCTCACTGTGGTCTATTTCTTCTCAGTAATCAAGCTCGAGGAAGGAAGAACCACGTTGCAGAGGACAGTGAGGCGGAACAACAATGGCCATCCAATTTTGTGTAGTTCCACTAAAATTGAGGAAGACATGCCCGGGTATGGAGACACGCATCGCTGTTTCCAAAAATATAAAAAAGGGTTAGCAACGACATCTCAATTTTCAATAAGAATAAATGAAAAGTACACCAACAAACATAAGCATCATAATTATCTTGATGGGAACTAAACTAGGATACCCGAGAAAAAAAGCATTTCTTCATTTAACCAGTGATAGTACTACCACCATATGGACAATGACCGCACAACCACCATGTACTTTTTGTCGAAACAACATGTATACCTCCACCGAGGCATAAATCAGGACAACTTTTCGAGTGGCATTTCCTCTATAATAGTACTAGTAGGTGATGTTGGACCAACCGACGAACCCTAGCTACTATGCATGGGGAGCTAGTTGCTTCTTCCGACTAACTTACTTTGTGATTTGACTGCTCCTTAGTAGCCCCTACACGTACTCCCCCTACGTGTATGCAACAGTCACACGTACACATGGACGCAAAAAAGCACGCGACGCCCTAATGCATGCATGTCCGCGCACACGAGGAACACACACGGTCACGCTCAAGTGCTCAACCTACACGTGCATGCACACACATACTTAGTTAGGGTGAGCTAGTGACCGTATAAACACCGGAAAATATATATATTGAGCGCAATGAGCATATTATGAAGTCCACTGACCGTACTTTTACAAATATACAGTGACAGACAGTGTATTTATCTCGTTTGAAATTAAGCCATATTAACCGAAGAGGAGGAAGTATAGACTAGCATTACTTTGCTGTGTCCCGTCAACTTGCCGAACGAGGAGAAGGTTGCAGGATGGGAGAAGCTTGCGTGTGGTGGCTCGCAGGACAAGGAGAAACTTTTGACTAATGCAAGCTCTCCCTCGCTTAGGTGGTGGACGTGCAACAGTTAATTCGGTGTCAGATTGCCAGAAGCATACACTATACTACTAGTGCTATTATTGTTCGACTTCCCGAATAGGCGAACAGCCAAGCGCAAAGTTTACTAGTACTACTACTATAGTCTATAAAGGTACGTATTATACTAGTACTAGGAACCGGATGGAGGAGCATCTGCACTCTTATTATAATTTTAAAATGTGATAAAGCAATCTTCAACACATTTGGTTCTCTTCGAGGGTTCTCGCATGTGATAATGGAAGTTGATTGCATGGAACACTCGCCACAATTCTTGCTTAATTCTGGCTCATATCCTGTTACAAATAGTAGCGCTCGGTAATATTTCCTCTTTTTTTGTTATTCAACATGTAAACAGGTCAGCAAACCTTGCGGCGCATCTTCGTGCGAACCGTGCTTGCTGCACTTTGAATGTGGCTGAGAGCTGGCTTGATGAAACACCTCGCTTCCTACTTCTTTTTTTGCGGGGTACCTTGCTTCCTAGTGATCAGTGTCTTGGCTGATCGTCCTAAGAATGCTTATATATGAATAAAGCTCTCTCATTTACCCGCAAAAAAGATTAAGCCATATTAACCGAAAAGGAGGGAGTATGGACTAGCACTACTTTTTGGTGTGTCCCGTCAACTCGCAGAACAAGGAGAAGCTTGCAGGACAAGGTGATGCTCGCTTACGCCTTTTGACTAATGCAACCTACCCTCGATGGACATGCATCAGTCCATTCGGTGTCAGATTGTCAGAGACATACACTGTAGTACCCAACATGCGGAGTACCATCATTGTTCGACTTCACGAAGAGGGGAAGAGCCAAGCGCAGTAGTATGAGTAGTAGTACTACTAGAACCGCATGGTGGAGCGTCTGTACTCTTATTTTTTTTATCTCTGATAAAGTACACGTTTATTCCGGAGAAGGGCGGAAAATGGCAGCCCAACATGTAATGAATGATATCGATCAACCAACCATGCTCGAATATATCTTGGCCTCCGTGCGAGCCCGTCTGTTTGTTCTCGCTCCACGTCTCTCTCAAGGAACGGCGTGTTGGCTCTTTGCCGTCAATTGAGATCGGTTTGCTCACACTCTTGTCCCACATGTCAGTGATATGCCAAGACGAGGTGCGTTGACCGACTGGCCATACGCGTACTTGGTTTTGCACCTTCATACTACTCCTGCCTCCGTCACAGTTTACAGGGCGCGCTTCATTATGATGCATTTCTCTCAATGCATTTCCACCACCAGAGAGACTTCAGACATGTTTGGTTTAATGCTCAATTAATTAGGGCATGGTAACCGCAATCAAGTCCACAATTTTCTCTCCATGTACTATACTACTACGGAGTGGAGTAAGTGCATGCATGTGTGTACCCGGGGTGGAAGCACTGCATGCATGTGTGTACGCATTATTCCCTCTAGTAATAGACGCCATGCTATAACTACCAATGCTATTTTTCAGGTCGATCGCTAGTCGCCTTGGTCCCACAGATTTTTTATCTTTTTTCTGAAGCGCGCTGTATAAATAGTGACAGATGTAGTATGAGCGGATTCAAAGAAGAGCGTATTGATGGTTGCTTCTTCAGAGCAACTTATAGTGGGAAAGGTGGGGCTTATGATTTGACTGCTCATTACTCACTATTAATGCGGCGCAACGACCGGGCTGAGTCTCCCATGCGGTTGTGCACTACCCCCTCGGTTCTTAAATATACTCCGGAGTATTTGTCTTTCTAGAGATTTCAACGAGTGACTACTCAAATATTTGTCTTTTTAGAGATTTCAAATGGACTGGCACATACGGATGTATATAGACATATTTTAGAGTGTAGATTCACTCGTTTTGCTCTGTATGTAGTCACTTGTTGAAATCTATAGAAAGACGAATAGAATATTTAGGAACGGAGGGAGTACACATACGAAGCAAAATGAGTGAATCTACACTCTAAAATATGCCTGTTTGAAATTTGTAAAAAGACAAATATTTAGGAACGAAGAAGTATAATTTTGTGCATGGCAAATGGACCTGGATCATGAAGAGGCTTCTGGCAATGCTATCAAGCTTCCATCATTTGTTTACATAATTGACGTACTATACAAATAATTTTCCAGCGACATGAAATTGTACAATGGTGTGAGCTTTCAGCTTTTGTTTCGCGTGTCTTGCCATCGATGCTCTTTCGGAAACAATAAAAAACTAACTTCCTTGCTAATGCATGTGAATTATTAGCAGATCAGAGCTAATAATTACATCACAACTGAAGACAGAGTTGTGAGAAGGTGTTAAATTAAAATTGATCCATGCTTTCATTGGCAACAACATCCCCCCAGCTCTGTCTAAATCAACAAGGCATGTTGGGAAAAAGTAGTTGTCTGGAGCATGCAACATTCCGATTATTTTGTGCAGTTCCACTAAAATAGACATGAGCGTCCCTGTTCCAAAGATATTAAGTGTGATTACGATAATAGAGGACTGCTGATGAAACAATAAACACACAAATAGAAGCCGGTCACCTTTGCAGTCTCTCTTAAGACTAACTAGTTGGAGATGATTAGGCTCAGAGTTGGATGAGGAGGATAGAGCAGAACCAATCTCCCTTTGTGCAGTCGCACTAAAATGTAGAGACGTTGCCCGTGTGACATTTTAGTACAACTGCACAAAACACTCTTAAGAAAAGAGTGATTTGTGTAGTTCACCAAAAGGTCGCAATAGCAACGAGGTGAAATGGATAGCCCTGTTTGCAAAAAAGAGGTAGAAAGGAAACAATTACTGGCCAATAACAGTTGATGACACATGCAATGACAAAAAAGAAGCATATTCCTTGTCCTAAGGGAAGATAACAACACGGTTGTGTTTGTCTAAAACGGTGTGAGGACGAGAATGCAATATGGAAAGTACGCCGGACGAGCTACATTTTGGGCAAAGAACTATGGAAGATCCACATGCAGCGACGTGGGAAGACAGGCAGTGGAGCAAGGCCGAAGGGGATACCTACGAGCAGGTGGTGTAGGCCTTGCCGCGCCGGAGCTTGGTCAGAGAGAACGACGTGTACCGCAGATCGGGACATGCTGCCTCGGCGCCGTCGAACAGAGAAACGATGCACTTCCTCCCTTTCCCCCGGCGGACGGGATGCGGCCGGATTAGTGACCAACGGTGAGAGAGAGAGAGGCCACCGCACTCCCTTTCCCCCAGCGGACGGGATGCGGCCGCATCATTGACCAACAGTGAGAGAGAGAGAGAGGCCACCGCAGCCTTGTGTGAGATACTCTGAAGAGCGACAAACCAGGAAGGCAGGCTCCATTGTATATAGTGAGCGGACTACCTTTTTCTCCATAAAAATCATTTTGTATTCTGTGTACGTGCCATTGAGAGCTATAACTCTATTTAAAAATAATGCGGCAACGCGTCAAGTCGAACTTTGTTTCGTGCACGCGTGGTACATGACCTCCCTAGGTAAACAACCACTACAGGTGTTCAAATTAGCACGTGGGCTGCCATTTCGTAAAAAATGAGCTCCACTGTGCACCCACGCGGGTGTGGCTGGGCACGAAGCGTGAGTACATGCACAGTGCACCTATTCTCTTCTTGTATATGTACACCACCTACATGGGGTTGTGTGAGAGAGATACAAACCTAGAGAGATATAGTGTGTGGGTTCTTAGAGTTTTTTTTGGGGGGGTCAATCAAAAAATGTAACATATGCAATGTGTGTGAAATAGAGTCCTGGATATAACATATATATAGAGGGGGCAATCCACGAGAAGAGAGTGGAGGTATCATTGGCTTGAGGTGTCCATAGAATCGAAGAGAGGGATGATGTGTGTGTGTGCACACGATCGATAAAGAGTGCCATCAAATTTGTGTGTTCCCACGCCAAAGATATAGAGTGGCTGGCCTACTGGAACGTGAGATGGGACATGTGCAGTTTGTCTCTGTGGCATGGATACCTACCTGCAGCGCTCGACTATCGGTGTGTGGTGGGGGAAGAGGGAGGCCCAATTAACTATAGAGGTACAATGGCTAGTATATGTGTGTAGGAGGAGAGAGGCCTACCTCATGTATTAAGGAGATCGATCCGCCTCATGTATTAAGGGAGATCGATCGGCATCCATGAATATGTGCAGGAGAGGAATAAGTTTGGGAGAGAGACAGAGCTAGAGTGTTGGAGGGGGTGGTAGTGGAGTTTCTTCTAACAAATGGTGGGATAGGCTTGCTAGACAAACGGAGGGCACACCCGCAATATCAATAAGAGAGGAGATGGCTGCTTGTTGTCTGTGCACGTGCGTGTGAGAGACGGGTCAGGAGGCATGCACGAATGATGAGGGGGATGATGTGGATGTGATAAGTAGACGTAACGACATAGGAAGATCAATCGCCCTTTGTTAGAGAAAGGGGAGACATAACTTGTGAGGTACATCGATCGATGTGGGGTAGTTAAAGTCGATCTAGGTATATGTTGGGAGATCGATCGGTATACATGCATGTGTGTGTTAGAAGCAAATGAGGCACGAGGAGAAGGATAGAGAGAGAGGGATGCATGTAGGAGGTGGTACGAGAGGCATACTATATCGAGGGGGGGAGTGTGCGAGTACGAGAACGATGAAAAGAGTGGTGGGAGTGAGGCATGGACGGTGACAAGAGAAGAGGGGAAGCTTATGTTTGTGCTAGGCACACCTGGCTAGAGAGGCATATCAATCGATGTGTGCCGTAAACAAGGAGTTGGGGGGCCTTCACACACCGTGGGTGAACAACCTAAAGTGAAAAGACGAATTTGCGCGAAGGAGCTAGAGAATGCTGAGGGAGGGTGAGAGGGATGCGGGCGTGTGCATGCATAAGAGAAAGTTAGCGCTAGCTACAAAGATAAGAGGGTTGTGTGGGTGTAAAAGACGAATAGAGATCATATATACTTCATTATAAAAAGCGAATTCGGATATTTGAAGAATTTATCATAGTGTCTCAAACTGACGCATGTGTGAATATATATAATGGTGATACACATGGTGTGGTTATGAACATGTTATACTACATTTAATATATTTTATCTCTACTCTTATAAAAACGGAGTTGTTGATGATGGTGTGCCTGCCATCCTACATTATAGGCCGTCCGATTTATATCTGGCGGATAGCAAGGAAACTATAATGGTTGAAGTTGGCAACAATCATGATTGTAGATTTTTATTGAAATAGAGAAATGAATTCAAATTTAGTTCAAATTGCAGCGGTAGTATAGACATTTGGAATGCACTAAAATGTTGGTATGAGTAGGTTACATGCATTATACAGCAAGCGAAAAAATTTAATCGGACATAACGTGGATTAATACTCCCTCCTTCCATCTATATAGGGCGTAATGAGATTTTTAAGACCACCTTTGACTATTGACAAGATTAATAGTACATGACATGCACAATGTGAAAATTATATCATTGAAAGAACCTTTCACAGATGAATTTAACGGTGTGCTTTGTGTAAGTCAGGTGGTTTTTGGTGATGTTAATTTTACATCCATTTTACATCATCTATTGGAGATGCTATTAGAATCCCACTTGAGATTGACGATGTCTGTCTTGTGCTGCTTCATCCTTGACGTCTTACGGCTCACCGAAGCTACTCCAACGACAGAATGATCCATCACAACAGAGCAATGCGCTGGACGCCGTCTACAGATTCCTCAGATCTTCCTCCACACCTCTGACAGCCATCTCTGCCTCGACTGCTTCAGTGACCAACCCAATGATGCTGAGGTCTACACGGCTATGACAAAGAGATTGTACACTTGTTGCATCACTTATTACTATACATTCACGTCGATCCATTAGGGCTATTTTGGTTCAACCGAAAAACATTGATCCACTAGTTGTTACCATTACTCTAAATTTCTGCATGCTCTCCTTACATAATCTCACCATATTTTTTTCGTATGCATGTCAGATATTGTACACAGTCATGCTGAACATGTAGAGAAAAAGAGAAGAGTTTTGTGCGGCAATACAATGTCATGCAGACATCGCTCCATGGTGGGTTCAATGGCAAACCCTCCCCACCCCTCTCCAAATTGTAATCCAGAGGAAGATATCTATTCTGAGGCGGATTCAGACGCCGCTGACCACTCCTATTTACCCCCCAAGGTGTTTGCTCTACCTTGGCATGATGATGTTAGTCATATCATGCATATGTTGCCTTGCAGTTCCTACTTTTGACATCATATATCTCATCTACTTAGCTTAGACATGTTCTGTAATGCCACCTGTTTAGTTTCTATATCATATATGGGAATTATGCAGTCTCATGTCTTTTAGCTAGCCATAATATATGTGCAATGTGCAATGTCATCCTGTTTAACCAGGCATCATATATTTGAATGATATCTTGCCCATCCTTTTCTTCATTACATTTCCATTTGTCGACAATGTTTGTACATTAAACTACTCTTCCTGTGAATCAGCCATTTGGGTGGGAGATGTAAAAATCTGTAGTGAAAACAAGGCCTTCAGAGCAGACAGTGCTAGCTGTCGAAGCAGATCTCTTGTTGGGTCCCGATAGCTCCTCGGAGATGGATTCAGAGACACATGACCAGTCCTATTCCCCCACTGAGGTGTATGCTCTAACTTGGCACGGTTATATACTGCTCATATCATGCATACGGTGTCTTGCATTGCATAGTTTAGACATCATATACACAATATTCAACACCATGTTCTTAGTTCAGACATCATATCGAATGCCCTCTGTTTAGCATATAAATCACATATGTGAATTAAATGACGCGATCCTGATTACTTAGATAACATGTAGGTGAATTATGTCATGCGATCCTATTTAGTTATTCATCATATCTTTGAATTATGTTATGCTATGCTATCCAGTTTAGATAGACATCATATATGTGAAATTATGTCATGCTATCTGTTTTAGTTAAACAATATACATGTCAACTATTTCATGCCCTCTTTTTTCCACACTATCTATTGCATCTGTCTCTCATACAATGTCTGTACATTCAACTATGTTTCCTGTTTATCATCCATTTGAATTGGAGCAGGTGATGCCAGTATCTAGCGGACTAAAAACATGGTCTTCAAATAAAATAGTGCTACCTCTTGGTGGATAGCACCCCGGTTGTACATGCACAAGAACCAGCCCTACCACACATAATCCAAACTCTCATAGATTGTACCCCTACTGCGATGGACAGAGAACCAGCTTCACCCAATCTAACCCCAACCCCAGCCGATAGTAACCCAGTTCATGTTGACACAACACCATCTCCACCACAGAGCTCCCAAACAAGAGCAGTTAATAAGGCAGCTCTAGTGCCCAAAGGGCTAGTACTATCACGGCGGACCCCAACTCCACTAGTTAGTACGCCTATTCCTGTGGAGGAAGCACAACCAGCTAGTCGTAGTTTAGCATCTATCGCATTTGATGTTGTTAAATCGTACGTGCGTATCTTCCCATCTTGGAAATATTATATTGAAGATGAAGGAAAATGCCAGTTGCAGGTGTTTGTCCAGGAGTTATGTGTAAGTAATGTTATTCATGGTAATTACTTTGCTTCGTCCCATACATCCTACCTCCATGATGGTTATAATATAGCAAATTTTCCCATTTTTCTCTATAGAGAAGGACCGATTTGGAAACTCAGGATGAGGTAACCTGTGCTAATACCTCTGCTATCTTCAAGAATGCTTGGTGGTAGTATCAGAATTACCTGAAGAAAATGTACTTCACCGGCAAAGAAACTCATCAAATTCCCTTACGTTCTCCTGAGACACATTTACTGGATGATGACTAGGAACGCCTTGTTCTGTACTGGTCCCAAACCAAGAATGTGGTAAGGTCTATGAGCTCATTTTATATTTTTAATATTATATTCTTGCGTCTTACTGTACTCTATTCATGCAGAACAAGTGCCTAAACCTGAAGAACAACTGTTCTAATTTAAGATTCCATTGCTATCATAGTTCAAAAAAGCGCTAGGCGTTAATTGTGCGTTTTGCCACTGCCTTGCGCTTTACTGACCAAAGTGCATGCTTATGCACAGTTATGCATAGATTATGAGTAGTTATGCGCAATGCGTTTTGCCAATGCCTAGAGCCTAGGCGCGCCTTTTTTTAACTATGATTGCTTTGCTCTTGTATCACTGTATTTACTCATAAACTTATTTTTAAATTGAAGGATCCAATCGAAACTCCAATGGCACAGCAGGTATGTTCACGCATGTTTCTTTAACAGGTTTGCTCTTCTCAATAGCTTTGTTGATTTCAATTTCAATTGTGTATACAGTTGACTTTCATATCATGCACATTACTAGCATCACAATAGAGCCAATAGTGTTGTTGTACATGTAGACCCGTGGTACCCATCTGAAATCTTGTTGTGCCATGTAGTTTCCCACGCTTTGTATTCTTTCACTGCTGCTTTGTCTTGAACTGATATGATTTGAACCGTGTCTCTATTTTGATTTGGCAAGACAATGCAATGACCATAGGACATAGATATATGTTTGTTTGATGCTTTTATTATGTACTAGTACTTGGCAATAGAAGACTTGGTAGTTTAATCCTGTCCACCTTACTAATGAACTGGTTCACCGAAATGAGTTTCATATACTAGTACATGCTAAACTTGTTATGTGTCAGCTTGTTTCTTCTTTTATAATGCTAACAGAATATTGGGGAAGAGTGCCTTATTAAGCAATGGTAAAGGAAGTAATGCAGATAAGGTTCAAGATAGTGACACATCCTTGTTGGTCTCCAACAAAGCTGATAAAACAGCTAAGGAAGACTATCTTGAAGACAGCGAGACAACCCCAAAGTCCTGTCTTGGTTTAGTGTTCAAGTTACTAGCCACTACCGCTTGCACAAGCTATTCAAACTCACTGTCTGAATCAGTTCGGTTTCTTGAGTCTCAACTACAAGCTGAAAGACATGGATCAGCTGTGCTGCAATAAGAAGCAGAAGGACTGTGGAAGTCCCTGGAGCATTCAGATGCATACTTTCGGGTGCAACAACAAGTGTTGGAGGATTTTAGTGCCAAATAGGACAAAGCTAATCAGCTTGCTAAGCTTATTGCCAGCATGGTGGATACCCAGGATAACGTTTCTTGAGCTCTTCTGAAGTTGTTTTGGTTATGCTCTGGTTTTGCTGTCGCGTTTATTTGCACTGGTGGCCAATTTTGACGGCCAGTGTATGTAATGTGCTTCTTTGTTCCCTATATTTGCACTGGTGGCGAACTTTGATGCCCAGTGAATGTAATATGTGTAATAGTGGTAATAGGCTAGCGTTAATTGCTTGCTTATTTATTTCCTTATTGTCTTGTTTAGTTGTTTGCTTGTAGTCACTGCAGTTCTTTTTCTGTTTTTTCTAGTGGCCACAATAGCCTATTTTTGGTAACTAGGCCAAAATAATCATGGCAACACATGGACTGTTGTAACCATGGGCCTCCTGCAGGCCGTATGATCCATGGGCCTTCGTCCGGCCGTAGGATCCATGGGCCTTCTATACGGGCCTTAGGGTCCATGGGCCTTCTACGGGCCGTACGATCCATGGGCCTTCTACGGGCTGTACTATCCATGGGCCTCATACGGGTCGTAGGATCCATGGGCCTTCTACGGGGCATATCATCATTTCGCCAATCATGGGCCGTACTATTTGTGGACCATAACAGGCCGTTAATAGGCCGTATTTGATAACTCTATGAAAACAACCCAACGGGGTTTTTTACATGAAAACGGCCCAACGTATTAACGGTCCGCAAACGGGTCGACTATAACGACGGGCTGAATTTGGCCCACAAGCAGAAAATGATAGTAACGGCCCGTATGTAACCGAATGCTGCAAATGAGCCCAAGAATAAATGGGCCCTGAGAAGGCCAAAAGATAACTTGGGCTGGAAACGGCCCAATGGAATAACGGGTCGTTAATGGGTATAAAGTGATACACCGTTCATTACGGGCCAGTTTCACCACGGGCCATTAATGGGCCAAGAGTTACAAAGGTCCTCATATGGGCCGAAAGAAGTCATGGGCCACACATGGGCCGGAAGTTAAAATGGGCTGAATCATATTGGACGGCCCATATGACGCTACTGGGCCTAATTAGGATAGGGCGTAACAGGCCCTGGGTTAGCGGGCTGTAAATGGGCTATAGGTGAACAGGCCGTTAACAGGCTTTCCGTGGGCCGGCCCGCCACCTTTTGACCAAGTCAAACGGGTCGGCCTTTTCACTGGAATGGGCCTCTGTTGGGCCGTGCCACGTGTCGCCGTATCATAGGCGCCTTCAGTCCAATGAGCGGATGACATCTGTCCCAACGGTGAGCCGGCACGTGTTTCCTCCAGCCAATGATGATTTTACACGTGGAAAATCCCCATTGGTCGGGGCTGTTAACAGGTTATGGGATCCAAAACCCGACCCGATAGCTTAACGGCATTCCGTTATGGTGGATGCCATGTGTCGGTCACCCTTGATGAAAGCACTTCTGTGACGCGCGATTTATCGTCATGGAAGTGGACACTTCCATGATGATTATTTTGGTAATGTCATGGAACACTTCTACGACAACACAGGTATGACTATCTTGATTCTGTCATAAAATCGTCATGGATGTACATGCATGACAAAAAACGCGACCTGCTGTGACAACACGTATCATCACGGAAGTGTATTTTTTTGTAGTGAGTCCCACAGAAATGTAAAAACGTTTCCCATGTGACATTTTGGCGGAACTACACAAAACACTCTTAAGAAAGAAGTGATTTGTGCAGTTCACCAAAAGGTCGCAATAGCAACAAGGTGAAATGGATAGCCTTGTTTACAAAAGGAGGTAGAAAGGAAACAATTACTGCCCAATAACATGAGTTGAAGACACATACGCCGAAGAAAAAGAAGCATATTCCATGTAATAAGGGAAAGATAGCAGCATGGTGGTTTATCAAAAATGGCTTGAGGACGAGATTGCAACATGGAAGAATATCCACATGTAGGATTTTCCACATGCAACAATGTGGGAAGATGGGCAGTGGAGCAAGGTCGGAGGAAGTTGTACCTAAGGGTCGTCGGGATGTTACTAGGAGGGCACCGGCAGCCGGGATCTGCCCATATTGCGACAGCAAGCAAGTGGCGAAGGCCCTACCGTGCCAGAGCTTGGTCAGAGAGAACGACAGGTACTGCAGATCGGGACGTGCTGCCTCAACACCGTCGAACAGAGAAACAATACACATCCTCCCTTTCCGCCAGCGGACGGGATGCGGTTGGATCACTGACCAATGGTGAGAGAGAGAGGCCACCGCCGCCTTGTGTGAGATGGTGTGGCGAGAGACAAACCCTGGCAGGCAGGCTCCGTCGTATATAGTGGAGTGGATTTTTCCATTTTCCCCATGACAATCATTTTATATTCTGTATGTGCGATGGAGGAATATAACTTTATTTAATACTAATGTGTTAAGTCGAAATTTGTTCCGTCTACGCGTGGTACACGACCCTCCTTCGAGTAAACAACCGCTACACGCGTCAAATTATCACGCGGGCTGCCATTTCGTACATAAACGAACTCCACCGTGTACCCACGCGGGTGTGCCCGGGAACGAGACGTGAGTACGTGCGTCCTATGTGCACCTCTTCTTTAGATGCAGTTATGTACGTGGGTGGGTGTGAGAGAGATGGTTTGTGCAAAACAAAGGCAATGTGTCGATGATATCTCAAACAAAAAACGTAACATATGCAATGTGTGTGAAACAGAGTCATGGATATATCATATATAGAGGGAGCGATCCACGAGAAGAGAGTGGAGGGATCATCGGTGTGAGATATTGATAGAATAAAAAACGGGGATGATGTGTGTGGCTGCATAATCGATATAGAGTGCCATCAAATTTGTGTTTGCCCATGTCAAAGATACAGGGCGGTTGGCCTACTGGAATTTGAGAGGGCATAGGTGTAGTTTTTCTCTGTGGCATGGATACCTACCTACAACATTCGACTATCGGTGTGTGTGGGGAGCGGGGAGGGGGCATATGTCGGTGTCCTAGGACCAGGGGTGCCTAGACTTTCCTGCCTACGGCCCGTAGCGTGGCTCCGTCGACGTCCTGGTACGGCCCAGATTCGGTACCAACAACACAAGACCCTCGCGAGGGGCCAAGCCTCGCGAGGCGAATGACACCAAGACCTTCCTGGGGGCGGCCTCACTAGGGTGGCTCCCGAGGAGCGAAGATATCAAGGCAAGGTGCTCCTCGCGAGGTTCACATGACGTGAGCCATGACGACCAAGGCCAGGCGGGTGCCAACGGGCGTAGTGTACCAGTTTCCTCTTTGGTGCTAAGGAGGCAAGCACAAGCGCGGTGTCCCGAGGAATCAAGCAAAGGTTTCCATATTGGTGCAAGAAGACCAAGATCGCCACGACGGTAGGATGGAGGTCATCACGGAGCCCACGGCAGCGTCACCACCAGAGCCTTTTGCAAGCGAAGAGTACTTTTGTCAGGATAACTTGTAGTAGTTGTCTCCCTTCAAAATTGGCCGTTGTGGGATCCCTTCCCGCCAACATTTGGGAAGAGGACCAAGGCTACTATAAATAGGACCTAGCCACCACATGGAGAAGGGGGGTCGGATCAGATCACTCAGACCATCCTCACACCCACCAGCTCATTTAGATACATTAAAACTGAACACTAAGCGAGCCCTCTCAGGCCATCAACATTTTCGGCCGTTAGATTTCGCATTTAATTAGTTTCTGGCCGTCAGATCTATGTCTAAGCAGTAGTTTACCGCGAAGTGGGCTGACTGTCCTAACAGGCCGCTATTCTGGAAACTTTTTTGAATGTCTATGGTTGATTGGGCTTTGACGGTCTGCAAGCCCATTTATGTACAGGCCACTAAGCCACTCGCTCGAGGGGCTCGATGCAGAGAAGAAAGATGTCCCCTCTCCCCGACCTCTCATCTCTCTCCCACGACGTGTGCACCGCCGCCAGGTCCGTTGCTCATCTGGTTAATCCCGACGGGCATATTTTCTTTCTGCTCTACCTCAGGAGACCTCCTCCCCTGAGCGCTCCCCTCCCACAGGAGACCTCCTCCCCGACCTCTCATTTTCTCTACCGACGGCCAAACTGGTGGTGTACCGCCGCCATCCCGGCGCTGAAGCCGGCGAGATCCTGCGTCCCCATCATGACCCGGATTCCCTATGCCACCAGTACGCCGGATACCTCAAGGTACCCCTACGCCCCACCCCTGCCCGCGGCATCCGCCTATCTCCGCACCCTAGGAGCTCCCTCACGCTATCAGCCTTCGGAGCCTTCAGATCTGATTTCACATTATGGCCGTCTCTAGCCGATGGATGCAAAGCTCCCGACCCCGCAGGCCGCATCTTGGTGAGGGCAGCTACTCCTGTAACTTTTTCTGACTAATCTGGTTAATTGGGCCAAACATCCCATATAGCGAGGGAGCATTCCGTGAGCGGTCCAAAAAGCATCGAACCGATCAGTTTCGGGCGATTGGTGTGCTCGCTAACCCTAACCAAGGAGGATGATGCGTCCGCTCAATTCAGGCGAAGTGGGCGACCGCCTCGTGCCACTCGCGAGGGAATCTAGCTTGAGGGGATCAAGCGGAAGCGCCAGATGCGGCTGAACAGAGGGCCGATCGATCCAGGTGTCGGGCGGTCATAAGAACCGAGGACTGAGTCTTCCTGATGTTCAACCCATAAGAATGACCGTGGTGTGTGATACAACATGTTCACGTGCTTGAAAGAAATAGTTTTCGCATTCTTTTAGCTGGTCTTTGTTTTGCTACTCCTAACCTAAGTGTGTGTGATATTAAGAGATTATGTATATATGAGTAATGAGTTGTTCTCCGGTGGCTGTTGCCCAATTAATTAGTTCATTCACATGGACTGCCATACCATTATCTTTATGTTTAGTATCCATGTATTAAGGATGTACGATTGCTTAGTTTATGTTTCTATATCATTGATGCCATGGTACTGTTTTTTACTTTATGTGGCAGTTTCCTTTCATGAAGGTGTGAAGCGGCCGTGACAAACCCCTCCTACCGTGATGGCGTTAGGTGAATGGCTTGATGATGCCAAGAAGATTAATATCGAATGAAACTTTGCTAATCTGTGCCAAGAAAAAATGTGCATGAAACTTAGGTGCCACTACTTTGCCCGATCTTCCATCTCCCACACTGGATAGTCTCTTGCTTCATCTCACAAGGGATGTCTTGCAGGTATTGACTTAAGTTTCCAGTTTTTTGAGTGACCGAGGATGAAATTTTTCACCATGCAAGTGACTATACATTGGCTTCTCTATGTTCCGCGCTCTTCTTCAATGGATAATATTGCAACTGATTAGCAGAATTGGGAGACTTTTAATACCATCGGTATTAATTCATGATTGATTTTATTTTAGGTATGTTTTTTCCACTTTTGAACTCCATTTCAATCCCATACATTTTCTCTTGATTCTATCTGGTTAGGTCAATGAGGTTTACAAGGTACAAAGCTTCGCGGGGACTCATCTTATTCTTCTTGGGATGCAAAAGGGTGAAGTTAGTTGATATTCCATAATTAATTAAAAACAGGCCAGGGGGATTAGAACATGTGTTCTATCTATAGGTACTATTTGGGAGATGATCAGTTAGGGTAAGTTGTAAAATTTATATATTTGGGTGATGGTTCTATCATGCTTAGTTAAAACTTGCATGTCAACAAACCATCTGACGCTGCAACTGACACATGGGTATTGCAGATAATGCGTCATGGGTACTTTTCTTCTAATATTATGATACAGTAATTCCACTTTTGGTCCAACGATCTTCTGCGAGGATTCACTAACTCTGATTCCTTTTTGTGTTCTGTAGACAATGCCTGATCCGTATTATGATACTAGATCGGTTGTTGTGGCTGTACTGTACCACATATTTAGGCACTACTATAGTCGCTTAAGTGTGCTTTTAAAAGTAAATTGTATGGCTACCTATTATTAGAGATTTAGAAAACTATGGTCTCTTCAGCAGCTTTCTTGCCAAAAAAGAAGGCCCTTCAGAAGCTACTGCATGTATATGGTCAGATTAATTATATGCATATTTTTGTCCTTTAATTTCAAATGCTTAGGAATCATCTGCTGAAGTACTGTAGATTGTAACCCTGTAGGTGCTGAACTAAATGCCAATCCAAGCAAGAGTGTAAGGAAGATAATATAGGTTTTGATCTGCCGAGAGGTCATGCAATGCTTCTCTATTTCCACTTCAGTGCAGATTTACCTCCAAAACATTGCACGGATTCCTGCACATAGTGACTGCTTTATTTTTGTAACTTCTTGCAGTTTAATTACATTTCATTTTTGTTCGCTATTAAGTAAGTTATTTGTCTTCTGGGTGGTACAAATAATTTCAGCTGATATGATGTACACATCTTCACATGGACTGTTCCAAGACACCAGGAAAATACATCAACTAGACATAAAAAACCAACTATGAACTATTTATATATACCTTTGATTTTCTGAAGCATATTAAAACAGCGTATTAATCCAGCCCTCTCAGGCTATCAGCGATTTTAGCTGCCGGATTTGAAATTTTGGATGTCTCCAGCCATTGGATTCCTTATAATCCTAGACGAGCTTCTGTTCCTCGCTAGATAGAGCTAGACAGACTGGGCCACTGCTCCGACGACAAAATCGCTGATCTGAAGTAAGATTATGCAGCAACGTATGATCAGTTAGCCTTAATATAAATTTCCATGACATTGACAAATTAGTCTTTCTTGGCTATAATATCTTTGTCTATTCAGATAAATATGTGATCTGGATGTTACTCATAGATCAATTTAATGTCATCTTAGGCCAACGCGCGAGTATCAAATAGAGACCGCCGGCTCAATAGTTTTTGGTTACTGCAGGTCCTAAAGCGCAATGAAGGACTTTTCTCTTTTATATATGATGAAAAGGAGTTGCTAAGAGATAAATCCTATGTCCATACTCCAAGTACTTTCCTCGGTTTATCTTTCAAGGAAATCATTTGTTCAGATTGAACCTATGCACTTCGCCTTCATAATGTGTAACTCGAGTGTGTTATTACAGGTTGCAGACTTTTAGAGTATGTATCTTCAACGATTATTAAGTCTCGAATACACATACCCGACCCTTTCCTACAAGTGATTTGTAGTTTTTTGGTACCAGATCCATCTTATGACTGTCTTTACAGATATTTCCTGCAAGCGACTGTTTTAATTTTTTTATTACAGTATGTATTACATTTTAGGAATGAAGTATAACAAGTTCATTTGTTCTTCTAAGCAATAGTTATTTAATTTGCATATCCATGCGACGATCATGTAACATGTCATTTTTTATGCTTAGGATGATATATATCAGTGAAGAAATTATATATATAGCTCAACAAGAAGATGAGAGCACTGGTTCTGTACGGCCAAATGAGGCTCTGACTGGAACAGTTCTTACTAAAAAATCGATTGTTATTCTGCAAAATTTGATGTATTTCTTTGGAAACCTCTTACAAAGAATTTTAAGAACACTACGGCTTTATGAAGAATCATGAAGCAAATCGTTTTTTTAGTTCCACTCTTCGATTGGGGCAAAATCCTTTTTACAAGTTACTTCCTTGTTATGCCTCATATATTTACAAAAATCACAATCATTTGATTGAAAAAATAGATGGGCGCAGCAACGTGCGCCGGCATGGTCTAGTTGAGCTCAAAACACCTCACCTCCTGAGGCTGTTCATCCTCTATACTAGTTCATCCTCAGCCCCTCGAGGCAATCCACCACAAAGCTAGAGTAGGGTATTACACCGCAAGGTGGCCCGAACCAGGATAAATCGTTGTGTCTCTTGTCCCTTGGGTTCGGCGAGCTAGGCTGTGGAATCGTTGGGTCGGCAGGTCGGGGAGAAGGAGTTCTTCATACGTTCCCAAGTGTTCGAACCTCTCAAGGGTCTGCAGAGCCCTAAATCCGACATTTGGCGCGCCGGGTAGGGGTGCGTCGAGACCTTTCTTCTTCCTGCCAGCCGACAGCCCAGATGGCTGACGATCAGAGGGCTCACACCGAGCACTGGGCTGCTTGGCCCGCCCGGGCGATGCCATCCGTCCAAGAAGACCTCCACTCTCCGCTTTAGGCAGCATGTACACCGCCCAACTCCGCCGGACACGAGCGACGCGGACCGGCGCCGCCCGCCCTCGCCCCTCGGCGCACGCACGCCGCCGTGCGATCTTCGGGCTACGCCGCAATGACGGAACCGCATACTCATCGGTAGCAGGCGAACATGCGGGCCGCGATCATTGTGGCACGGGAGCTACTGCGTTGCAGGCTGGCGGAGAGCGGTCGCGATGCCCTGCTGGAGCAGGTTGCTGAATTGCTCGATGCCGCTTATAGGGGTGCGACTCCTTTCTGCTCCTTCTCCACCCCTTAGGTGGTGGCGGAGGCACGTGCCAGTCCCCAACATGCCCGTGCGCATCACGGAGCGCCTGATGGGCTCGACCACAACAACACAACCCTCCCGGAGCTCGTCCCGCCGCAACCATGGCGCCAGCGGCCGGGGCAGGCCTTAGCGGTCCTCTGAGGGGCCGCGCTCGGGCGTCGCCCCACGACCGCCTGGATTAGGCACCGGCCCTAGAAACCCAAGGCGTGGGGCACCCAGGCGAAGGCTCCGGAGTAGCCGCCCCTGATGCCTACGTGCCCCGCATGATGGACCTAGAATACACGCCTGAGGAAGACCCTAGTTTGTTCCCCGAGCCGACCTGGGCAGGAGATCCATTGGAGGTCGGGGCTTTCCATGAGCTGCTTGGAGACTTCGTTGAACCCTTCAACGACAACAACCACAGGGTACGACCAATGCCCCAGGGATGTGCTTACGCTAACCATGGACCACAGGTGAACCGGGCCGCAGTAGCAATCAGAGACCCTAGTGTGGCGCCCCCGGCAGGACCGGCACGCTGGGGGCTGCACACGCGAGGCCCGGACGTGGGGCTCCCACGTGCCCCACGGAGCAAGGCGTCGCACGGAGGTAGGTCCTCTGTCGGGGGAGCAGCCGGTGAGCCCTTCACCCCCGGCAGAGGGCCCGTGGTCACCGAGGGCGCCGCTAGCGTCCCCCTTGCCCCTTGGCCCCGTCCTGGTTTCTAGATGCCCCAACGGTGGTCGGGGGAGTGATACGTCTCCAACGTATCTATAATTTTTGATTGCTCCATGCTATATTATCTACTGTTTTGGACTATATTGGGCTTTATTTTCCACTTTTATATTATTTGTGGGACTAACCTATTAACCGGACGCCCAGCCCAGAATTGCTGTTTTTTTTCCTATTTCGGTGTTTCGAAGAAACGGAATATCAAACGGAGTCCAAACGGAATAAAATCTTCGGGAACATGATTTTCTCACCGAACGTGATCCAGGAGACTTGGACCCTGCTCCAAGGAACAAAAGAGGCGGTCAAGAGGGAGGAGGGCGCCCCCCCCTCCCTAGGGCGCGCCCCTGCCTCGTGGGCCCCTCGTTGCTCCTCTGGCGTACTTCTTCCTCCTATATATACACATGTACCCCCAAACGATCAGAACAGGAGCCAAAAACCTAATTCCACCACCGCAACTTTCTATATCCACGAGATCCCATCTTGGGGCCTGTTTCGGAGCTCTGCCGGAAGAGGGCCGTCATCACGGAGGGCTTCTACATCACCATAGCCCCTCCGATGAAGTGTGAGTAGTTTACCTCAAACCTTCGGGTCCATAGTTAGTAGCTAGATGGCTTCTTCTCTCTCTTTGAATCTCAATACAAAGTTCTCCCCCTCTCTTGTGGAGATCTATTCGATGTAATCTTCTTTTTGTGGTGTGTTTGTTGAGACCGATGAATTGTGGGTTTATGATCAAGTCTATCTATGAATAATATTTGAATCTTCTCTGAATTCTTTTATGCATGATTGGTTATCTTTGCAAGTCTCTTCGAATTATCCGTTTGGTTTGGCCAACTAGATTGGTAGTTCTTGCCATGGGAGAAGTGCTTAGCTTTGGGTTCGATCTTGCGGTGTCCTTTCCCAGTGACAGAAGGGGCAGCAAGGCACGTATTGCATCGTTGCCATCGAGGATAACAAGATGGGGTTTATTTCATATTGCATGAATTTATCTCTCTACATCAGGTCATCTTGCTTAAGGCGTTACTCTGTTTTTAACTTAATACTCTAGATGCATGCTGGATAGCGGTCGATGAGTGGAGTAATAGTAGTAGATGCAGAATCGTTTCGGTCTACTTGTCACGGACGTGATGCCTATATACATGATCATGCCTAGATATTACCATAATTATGCTCAGTCCTATCAATTGCTCAACAGTAATTTGTTCACCCACCGTAGAATACGTATGCTCTTGAGAGAAGCCACTAGTGAAACCTATGGCCCCCGGGTCTATTCTCATCATATCAATCACCATCACTTTTATATTGTTTTGCTATTTACTTTGCCTTTACTTTTTACTTTGCATCTTTATACCAAAAATACCAAAAATATTCTATCTATCAGATCTCACTCTCGTAAGTGACCGTGAAGGGCTTGACAACTCCTAATCGCGTTGCTTGCGAGTAGCTATCGTTTTGTGTAGGTACGAGGGACTTGAGCGTGGCCTCCTACTGGATTGATACCTTGGTTCTCAAAAACTGAGGGAAATACTTACGCTACTCTGCTGCATCATCCCTTCCTCTTCGGGGAAAACCAACGCAAGCTCAAGATGTAGCACGAAGGATTTTTGGCGCCGTTGCGGAGGAGTCTGCGCAAAAGTCAATATACCAAGTACCCATCACAATCCCGATCTCTCGCATTACATTATTTGCCATTTTCCTCTTGTTTTCCTCTCCCCCACTTCACCCTTGCCATTTTATTCGCTCTCTCTCTCTCTATCCTCCCTCTGTTTCTCTATTTGCCTCTCTTGCCCGCTTGCTTCTTGTTTGCTCATATGGTTAGAATAGTTGTTTATTTATTACTAAACGGAGAAATTAAGATATATGGATCCTCATCCACTTGCTAATCTTTTTAAGAGGTCCAATTATGATAAACCAATTGCTAGTGAGTTTTGTGCACTAGATTATCTTTATGAAGTTTTGCTTGAAATTCGTGAATCTGAAAAGTGTGATGAATTACCTCATGAAGTGAATCACGATAGATCTTTGAATAGAAAGCATGATTGCAATGATTTTATTATAAATTCTATTAATGTCAATTGTGCTAATAATATGCAAAACCCTAAGCTTGGGGATGCTAGTTTTGCTATGTCCTCTACTTGTTGCAATGATCATGGTTGGGGTGATTCTTCTTTTAATCTTGAAAATTTATTTAAACCCCATGATGAATATGAGATTGATAATAGTATTTGCAATAATACTGAAAGTGGGTTTGGAAGAGTGTCAACTTTAGATCCCACATATTTGGATAATGTTCAATCTTATGAAGTTTTTGATAAAAGTGGGTTTGAAGAAGTCATGACTTTAGTTAATGTTAATCCCACTATTTTGGAAGAGTGTCAACTTTGCATGCATGTGGATCATGTTGAAAATATTTTATGTGATAGCTATTTTGTTGAATTTGCTTATGATCCCACATGTAACTATTATGAGAGAGGAAAATATGGTGGTAGAAATTTTCATGTTACTAAATCACCTCTCGTTATGTTAAGATTGCTATTGTTTCTTTCCGCTTCCTTGCATATGCTAGTTTTTGCTTGCCTTGATAATTTGTTTTCCTATAAGATGCCTGTGCATAGGAAGTATGTTAGACTTAAATGTGTTTGTCACATGTTTTATTATGCTCTCTTTGTGCTTCAATTCTTGTCTTTCATGTGAGCATCATTGAAATATTATGCCTAGCTATAAGGCTTTAAAGAAAAGCGTTTGTTGGGAGACAACCCAATATTTATCCTTGATGTAATAAATAAATTATCTAGCCTCTGTTTTGGTTGTGTATTTTGTGTTTAGTTAGTGTTTGTGCCAAGTAGAACCGTTGGGAAGACTTGGGGAAAGTCTTGTTGAACTTGCTGTAAAAAACAGAAACTTTAGCGCTCACGAGAACTGCTGCCATTTGTATTTGAAGAGTGCTATTTAGTTAATTATTTTTGCATATGATTAATAGATAAATTCTTCACGTCCAGAAATTTATTTTAGAATTTTTTTGTTCCAGATCTTGCGCTAGCTACAGATTACTACAGACTATTCTGTTTTTGACAGATTCTGTTTTTTCGTGTGTTGTTTGCTTATTTTGATGAATCTATGGCTAGTAAAATAGTTTATAATCCATAGAGAAGTTGGAATACAGTAGGTTTAACACCAATATAAATAAAGAATAAGTTCATTACAGTACCTTGAAGTGGTCTTTTGTTTTCTTTCGCTAACGGAGCTCACAAGTTTTCTATTTTGAGTTTTGTGTTGTGAAGTTTTCAAGTTTTGGGTAAGAATTTGATGGATTATGGAACAAGGAGTGGCAAGAGCCTAAGCTTTGGATGCCCATGGCACCCCTAAGATAATCCAAGGACAACAAAAATTCAAAGCTTTGGGATGCCCCGGAAGGCATCCCCTCTTTTCGTCCACTTCCATCGGGAACTTTACTTGGAGCTATATTTTTATTCAATAACATGATATGTGTTTTGCTTGGAGCGTCTTGTATTATTTGTGTCTTTGTTTGCTAGTATAGCACAATCATCCTTGCTGTACACACCTTTTGAGAGAGCCATACATGAATTAAAATTTGATAGAATACTCTATGTGCTTCACTTATATCTTTTGAGCTAAATAGTTTTGCTCTATGTGCTTCACTTATATCTTTTGAGCTAAATAGTTTTGCTCTATGTGCTTCACTTATATCTTCTGAGCATTATGATTTTGCTCTATGTGCTTCACTTAGATCTTTTAGAGCACGGTGCTGGATTTGTTTTAAAGAAACTATTGATCTCTCATGCTTCACTTAAATTATTTTGAGAGTCTCTTAATAGCATGGTAATTTGCTTAATAATAATATGCTTGGTATTCTAGATTTGTGAAACTTTCTTTTGAGTGTGTTGAATACTAAGAAAAGATTGAACCATGATAATTGTTTTGAGATATGGAGGTGATAATATTAAAATCATGCTAGTTGAGTAGTTGTGAATTTAAAGAATACTTGTGTTGAAGTTTGTGATTCCCGTAGCATGCACGTATGGTGAACCGTTATGTGATGAAGTCGAAGCATGATTTATTTATTGATTGTCTTCCTTATGAGTGGTGGTCGGGGACGAGCGATGGTCTTTTCCTACCAATCTATCCCCCTAGGAGCATGCGCGTAGTACTTTGCTTTGATAACTTCTAGATTTTTGCAATAAGTATATAAGTTCTTTATGACTAATGTTGAGTCCATGGATCATACGCACTCTCACCCTTCCACCTTTGCTAGCCTCTCTAATACCATGCACCTTTCGCCGGTATCATACACCTACCATATACCTTCCTCAAAACAGCCACCATACCTACCTATTATGGCATTTCCATAGCCATTCCAAGATATATTGCCATGCAACTTTCCATCATCTAGTTCATCATGACACATCCATCATTGTCATATTGCTTAGCATGATCATGTAGTTGACATAGTATTTGTGGCAAAGCCACCGTTCATAATTTTCATACTTGTCACTCTTGATTCATTGCATATCCCGGTACACCACCGGAGGCATTCATATAGAGTCATATCTTGTTCTAAGTATCGAGTTGTAATTGTTGAGTTGTAAGAAAAATAAAAGTGTGATGATCATCATTATTAGAGCATTGTCCGAGTGAGGAAAGAATGATGGAGACTATGATTCCCCCACAAGTCGGGATGAGACTCCGGACGAAAAATAAAAAAATAAAAGAGGCCAAAGAAGCCCAAAAAAGAGAAAGGCCATAAAAAAGAGAAAAGGCCCAAATAAAAAAATGAGAGGAAAAGAGAGAAAGGACAATGTTACTATCCTTTTACCACACTTGTGCTTCAAAGTAGCACCATGATCTGTTGGGGAACATAGTAATTTCAAAAAAATTCCTACGCACACGCAAGATCATGGTGATGCATAGCAACGAGAGGGGAGAGTGTGATCTACGTACCCTTGTAGACCAACAGCGGAAGCGTTGTGACAATGCGGTTGATGTAGTCGTACGTCTTCACGATCCGACCGATCCAAGCACCGTTACTCCGGCACCTCTGAGTTCTTGGCACACTTCAGCTCGATGACGATCCCCGGGCTCCGATCCAGCAAAGCGTCAGGGAGGAGTTCCGTCAGCACGACGGCGTGGTGACGATCTTGATGTTCTACCGTCGCAGGGCTTCGCCTAAGCACCGCAACAATATGACCGAGGTGGAATATGGTGGAGGGGGGCACCGCACACAGCTAAGGAACGATCACGAAGATCAACTTGTGTTCATGGGGTGCCCCTTGCCTCAGTATATAAAGGATGGAGGAGGAGGAGGCCGGCCAAGGCACTTGGTGCGGCCAGGATCTGGAGTCCTACTAGGACTCCAAGTCCTAGTAGGAGTCCATCAAGAGGGGAGGAAGGGAGAAGGAAGTGGAGGAGAAGGAAAGGTGGCCGGTCCCCTTTTACCTAGTCCAATTCGGACTAGAGGGGAGGGGGGCGCAGCAGCCCCTTGGCCCTTTCTCCTCTTCCCACTAAAGCCCATCAAGGCCCATTGCTTCTCCCGTAACTGCCCGGTACTCCGAAAAATACCCGAATCACTCGGAACCTTTCCGATGTCCGAATATAGTTGTCCAATATATCAATCTTTACGTCTCGACCATTTCGAGACTCCTCGTCATGTCCCCGATCTCATCCAGGACTCCAAACTCCTTCGGTACATCAAAACTCATAAACTCATAATATAACTGTCATCGAAACCTTAAGCGTGCGGACCCTACGGTTCGAGAACAATGTAGACATGACCGAGACATGTCTCCGGTCAATAACCAATAGCGGAACCTGGATGCTCATATTGGCTCCTACATATTCTACGAAGATCTTTATTGGTCAGACCGCATAACAACATACGTTGTTCCCTTTGTCATCGGTATGTTACTTGCCCAAGATTCGATCGTCAGTATATCAATACCTAGTTCAATCTTGTTACCAGCAAGTCTCTTTACTCGTTCCGTAATACATCATCTCACAACTAACTCATTAGTTGCAATGCTTGCAAGGCTTTATGTGATGTGCATTACCGAGAGGGCCCAAAGATACCTCTCCGACAATCGGAGTGACAAATCCTAATCTCGAAATACGCCAACCCAACATGTACCTTTGGAGACACCTATAGAGCACCTTTATAATCACCCATTTACGTTGTGACGTTTGGTAGCACACAAAGTGTTCCTCCGGCAAACGGGAGTTGCATAATTTCATAGTCACAGGAACATGTATAAGTCATGAAGAAAGCAATAGCAACATACTAAACGATCGGGTGCTAAGCTAATGGAATGGGTCATGTCAATCAGATCATTCAACTAATGAATTTATCCCATTAATCAACTAACAACTCTTTGTCCATGGTTAGGAAACATAACCATCTTTGATTAACGAGTTAGTCAAGTAGAGGCATACTAGTGACACTCTGTTTGTCTATGTATTCACACATGTATTATGTTTCCGGTTAATACAATTCTAGCATGAATAATAAACATTTATCATGATATAAGGAAATAAATAATAACTTTATTATTGCCTCTAGGGCATATTTCCTTCAGTCTCCCACTTGCACTAGAGTCAATAATCTAGATCACATTGCCATGTGATTTAACATCAATAGTTCACATCTTTATGTGATTGGTTCACATCTCCATGTGACTAACACCCAAAGGGTTTACTAGATTCAATAATCTAGTTCACATCGCTATGTGATTAAGACCCAAAAAGTGATCAAGTTTTGCTTGTGAGAGAAGTTTAGTCAACGGGTCTGCCACATTCAGATCCGCATGTATTTTGCAAATTTCTATGTCAACAATGCTCTGCATGGAGCTACTTCTAGCTAATTGCTCCCACTTTCAATATGTATCCAGATTGAGACTTAGAGTCATCTGGATCAGTGTCAAAGCTTGCATCGACATAACTTTTTACGACGAACCTTTTTGTCACCTCCATAATTGAGAAATATTTCCTTATTCCACTAAGGATAATTTTGACCGCTGTCCAGTGATCTACTCTTAGATCACTATTGTACTCCCTTTCTTAACACAGTGTAGGGTATAAAATAGATCTGGTACACAGCATGGCATACTTTATAGAACCTATGGCTGAGGCATAGGGAATGACTTTCATTCTATTTCTATCTTCTGCCGTGGTCGGGCTTTGAGTCTTACTTAATTTCACACCTTGCAGCACAGGCAAGACCTCTTTCTTTGACTGCTCCATTTTGAACTACTTCAAAATCTTGTCAAGGTATGTACTCATTGAAAAAACTTATCAAGCGTCTTGATCTATCTCTATGGATCTTGATGCTCAATATGTAAGCAGCTTTACCAAGGTCTTTCTTTGAAAAACTCCTTTCAAACACTCCTTTATGCTTTGCGGAATAATTCTACATTATTTCCGATCAACAATATGTCATACACATATACTTATCAGAAATGATGTAGTGCTCCCACTCACTTTCTTGTAAATACAGGCTTCACCGCAAGTCTGCATAAAACTATATGCTTTGATCAACTTATCAAAGCGTATATTCCAACTCCGAGATTCTTGCACCAGTCCATAGATGGATCGCTGGAGCTTGCATATTTAGTTAACACCTTTAGGATCGACAAAACCTTCTAGTTGCATCGTACACAACTCTTCTTTAGTAAATCCATTAAGGAATGCAGTTTTGTTTATCCATTTGCCAAATTTCATAAAATGCGGCAATTGCTAACATGATTCGGACAGACTTAAGCATAGATACGAGTGAGAAAATCTCATCGTAGTCAACACCTTGAACTTGTCGAAAACCTTTTGCGCCAATTCTAGCTTTGTAGATAGTAACACTACTATCAGCGTCCGTCTTCCTCTTGAAGATCCATTTATTTTCTATGGCTTGCCGATCATCGGGCAAATCCATCAAAGTCCATACTTTGTTCTCATACATGGATCATATCTCAGATTTCATGGCCTCAAACCATTTCGCGGAATCTGGGCTCATCATCGCTTCCTCATAGTTCGCAAGTTCGTCATGGTCTAGTAACATGACTTCCAGAATTGGATTACCGTACAACTCTGGTGTGGATCTCACTCTAGTTTACCTACGAGATTTGGTAGTAACTTGATCTGAAGTTACATGATCATCATCATTAGCTTCCTCACTAATTGGTGTAGTAGTCACAGGAACAGATTTCTGTGATGAACTACTTTCCAATAAGGGAGCAGGTACAGTTACCTCATCAAGTTCTACTTTCCTCCCACTCACTACTTTCGAGAGAAACTCCTTCTCTGGAAAGGATCCATTCTAAGCAACGAATATCTTGCCTTCGGATCTATGATAGAAGGTGTACCCAACATTTTCTTTTGGATATCCTATGAAGAGGCACTTCTCCGATTTGAGTTTGAGCTTATCAGGATGAAACCTTTTCATATAAGCATCGCAACCCCAAACTTTAAGAAACAACAACTTTGGTTTCTTGCCAAACCATAGTTCATACGGTGTCGTCTCAACAGATTTAGATGGTGCATTTTTAACGTGAATGCAGCTGTCTCTAATGCATAACCCCAAAATGATAGTGGTAGATCGGTAAGAGACATCATAGATCGCACCATATCTAATAAAGTACGGTTATAACGTTCGGACACACCATTACATTGTGGTGTTCCATGTGGTGTGAGTAGTGAAACTATTTCACATTGTTTTAAACTGAAGGCCAAACTCGTAACTCAAATACTCTTCTCTACGATCAGATCGTAGAAACTTTATTTTCTTGTTACGATGATTTTTCACTTCACTCTGAAATTCTTTGAACTTTTCAAATGTTTCAGACTTATGTTTCATCAAGTAGATATACTCATATCTGCTCAAATCATCTGTGAAGATCAGAAAATAATGATACTTATCGCGAGCCTCAATATTTATCGGACCACATACATCAGTATGTATGATTTCCAACAAATCTGTTGCTCGCTCCATTGTTCCGAAGAACAGAGTCTTAGTCATCTTGCCCATGAGGCATGGTTCGCAAGCATCAACTGATTCATAATCAAGTGATTCCAAAAGCCCATCAGCATGGAGTTTCTTCATGCGCTTTACACCAATATGACCTAAACGGTGGTGCCACAAATAAGTTGCACTATCGTTATTAACTTTGCATCTTTTGGTTTCAATATTATGATTATGTGTATCACTACGATCGAGATCCAACGAACTATTTTCATCGGGTGTGTAACCATATAAGGTTTTATTCATGTAAACAGAACAACAATTTATTCTCTTACTTAAATGAATAACCGTATTACAATAAACATGATCAAATCATATTCATGCTTAACGCAAACACCAAATAACACTTATTCAGGTTCAACACTAATCCCGAAAGTATATGGAGTGTGCGATGATGATCATATCAATCTTGGAACCACTTCCAACACACATCGTCACTTCACCCTTAACTAGTCTCTGTTTATTCTGCAACTCCCGTTTCGAGTTACTAATCTTAGCAACTAAACTAGTATCAAATACTGAGGGGTTGCTATAAACACTAGTAAAGTACACATCAATAACATGTATATCAAATATACTTATGTTCACTTTGCCATCCTTCTTATCTGCCAATCACTTGGGGTAGTTCCGCTTCCAGTGACCAGTCCCTTTGTAGTAGAAACACTTAGTCTCAGGCTTAGGACCAGACTTGGGCTTCTTCACTTGAGCAGCAACTTGCTTGCTGTTCTTCTTGAAGTTCCCCTTCTTCCCTCTGCCCTTTTCTTGAAACTAGTGGTCTTGTCTACCATCAACACTTGATGTTTTTCCCGATTTCTACCTTCGTCAATTTCCGCATTACGAAGAGCTTGGGAATCGTTTCCGTTATCCCTTGCATATCATAGTTCATCACGAAGTTCTACTAACTTGGTGATGGTAACTAGAGAATTCTGTCAATCACTATCTTATCTGGAAGATTAGCTCCCACTTGATTCAAGCGATTGTAGTACTCAGACAATCTGAGCATATGCTCACTAGTTGAGCGATTCTCCTCCATCTTTTAGCTATAGAACTTGTTGGAGACTTCATATCTCCCAACTCGGGTATTTGCTTGAAATATTAACTTCAACTCCTGGAACATCTCATATGCTCCATGACGTTCAAAACGTCTTTGAAGTCCCGATTCTAAGCCATTAAGCATGGTGCACTAAACTATCAAGTAGTCATCATATTGAGCTAGCCAAACGTTCATAACGTCTGCATCTGCTCCTGCAATAGGTCCGTCACCTAGCGGTGCATCAAGGACATAATTCTTCTGTGCAGCAATGAGGATAAACCTCATATCACGGATCCAATCCGCATCATTGCTACTAACATCTTTCAACACAATTTTCTCTAGGAACATATCAAAATAAACACAGGGAAACAACAACTCGAGCTATTGATCTACAACATAATTTGCAAAATACTACCAGGACTAAGTTCATGATAAATTTAAGTTCAATTAATCATATTACTTAAGAACTCCCACTTAGATAGACATCCCTCTAATCCTCTAAGTGATTATGTGATCCAAATCAACTAAACCATGTCCGATCATCACGTGAGATGGAGTAGTTTCATTGGTGAACATCACTATGTTGATCATATCTACTATATGATTCACGCTCGACCTTTCGGTCTCTGTGTTCCGAGGCCATATCTGTATATGCTTGGCTCGTCAAGTATAACCTGAGTATTCCGCGTGTGCAACTGTTTTGCACCCGTTGTATTTGAAGATAGAGCCTATCACACCCGATCATCACGTGGTGTCTCAGCACGAAGAACTTTCGCAACGGTGCATACTCTGGGAGAACACTTCTTGATAATTAGCGAGAGATCATCTTAAAATGCTACCGTCAATCAAAGCAAGATAAGATGCATAAAAGATAAACATCACATGCAATCAAAATATGTGACATGATATGGCCATCATCATCTTGTGCCTTTGATCTCTAACTCCAAAGTATCGTCATGATTTCCATCGTCACTGGCATGACACCATGATCCCCATCATCTTGATCTATATCAATGTGTCGTCTCGCCAACTACTGCTCTTGCAACTATTGCTATCGCATAGCTATAAAGTAAAGCAATTATTTGGCGCTTGCATCTTATGCAATAAAGAGACAACCATAAGGCTTCTGCCAGTTGCCGATAACTTCAACAAAACATGATCATCTTATACAAAAATTTATATCTCATCATGTCCTGACCATATCACATCACAACATGCCCTGCAAAAACAAGTTAGACGTCCTCTACTTTGTTGTTGCAAGTTTTACGTGGCTGCTACGGGCTGAGCAAGAATCGTTCTTACCTACACATCAAAAAACCACAACGATAGTTTCTCAAGTTGGTGCTGTTTTAACCTTTGCAAGGACCGGGCGTAGCCACACTCGGTTCAAGTAAAGTTGGAGAAACTGTCTCCCGCTAGCCACCTTTGTGCAAAGCACGTCGGGAGAACCGGTCTCGCGTAAGCGTATGCCTAATGTCGGTCCGGGCCGCTTCATCCAACAATACCGCCGAACCAAAGTATGACATGCTGGTAAGCAGTATGACTTATATCGCCCACAACTCACTTGTGTTCTACTCGTGCATATAACATCAACACATAAAACCTAGGCTCGGATGCCACTGTTGGGGAATGTAGTAATTTCAAAAAAATTCCTACGCACACGCAAGATCATGGTGATGCATAGCAACGAGAGGGGAGAGTGTGATCTACGTACCCTTGTAGACCAACAGCAGAAGCGTTGTGACAACGCGGTTGATGTAGTCGTACGTCTTCACGATCCGACCGATCCAAGCACCGTTACTCCGGCACCTCCGAGTTCTTGGCACACGTTCAGCTCGATGACGATCCCTGGGCTCCGATCTAGCAAAGCGTCGGGGAGGAGTTCCGTCATCACGACGGCGTGGTGACGATCTTGATGTTCTGCCGTCGCAGAGCTTCGCCTAAGCACCGCTACAATATGACCGAGGTGGAATATGGTGGAGGGGGGCACCGCACACGGCTAAGGAACAATCACGAAGATCAACTTGTGTTCATGGGGTGCCCCTTGCCTCAGTATATAAAGGATGGAGGAGGAGGAGGCCGTCCAAGGCACTTGGTGCGGCCAGGATGTGGAGTCCTACTAGGACTCCAAGTCCTAGTAGGAGTCCATCAAGAGGGGAGGAAGGGAGAAGGAAGTGGAGGAGAAGGAAAGGTGGCCGGTCCCCTTTTCCCTAGTCCAATTCGGACTAGAGGGGAGGGGGGGCGCAGCAGCCCCTTGGGCCTTTCTCCTCTTCCCACTAAAGCCCATCAAGGCCCATTGCTTCTCCCGTAACTGCCCGGTACTCCGAAAAATACCCGAATCACTCGGAACCTTTCCGATGTCCGAATATAGTCGTCCAATATATCAATCTTTACGTCTCGACCATTTCGAGACTCCTCGTCATGTCCCCGATCTCATCCGGGACTCCAAACTCCTTCGGTACATCAAAACTCATAAACTCATAATATAACTGTCATCGAAACCTTAAGCGTGCGGACCCTACGGTTCGAGAACAATGTAGACATGACCGAGACATGTCTCCGGTCAATAACCAATAGCGGAATCTGGATGCTCATATTGGCTCCTACATATTCTATGAAGATCTTTATCGGTCAGACCGCATAACAACATACGTTGTTCCCTTTGTCATCGGTATGTTACTTGCCCGAGATTCGATCGTCAGTATCTCAATACCTAGTTCAATCTCGTTACCAGCAAGTCTCTTTACTCGTTCCGTAATACATCATCTCACAACTAACTCATTAGTTGCAATGCTTGCAAGGCTTTATGTGATGTGCATTACCGAGAGGGCCCAGAGATACCTCTCCGACAATCGGAGTGACAAATCCTAATCTCGAAATATGCCAACCCAAGATGTACCTTTGGAGACACCTGTAGAGCACCTTTATAATCACCCATTTATGTTGTGTGTTCCTCTGGCAAACGGGAGTTGCATAATCTCATAGTCACAGGAACATGTATAAGTCATGAAGAAAGCAATAGCAACATACTAAACGATCGGGTGCTAAGCTAATGGAATGGGTCATGTCAATCAGATCATTCAACTAATGATGTGATCCCGTTAATCAAATAACAACTCTTTGTCCATGGTTAGGAAACATAACCATCTTTGATTAATGAGCTAGTCAAGTAGAGGCATACTAGTGACACTCTGTTTGTCTATGTATTCACGCATGTATTATGTTTCTGGTTAATACAATTCTAGCATGAATAATAAACATTTATCATGATATAAGGAAATAAATAATAACTTTATTATTGCCTCTAGGGCATATTTCCTTCATGATCTTCATAGTAGAGAGTCTCTCATGTTATCACTTTCATATACTAGTGGGAATCTTTCATTATAGAACTTGGCTTGTATATTCCAATGATGGGCTTCCTCAAATTGCCCCAGGTCTTCATGAGCAAGCAAGTTGGATGCACACCCACTTAGTTTCTTTTTGAGCTTCCATATACTTATAGCTCTAGTGCATCCGTTGCATGGCAATCCCTACTCACTCACATTGATATCTATTGATGGGCATCTCCATAACCCATTGATACGCCTAGTTGATGTGAGACTATCTTCTCCTTTTGTCTTCTCCACAACCACCATTCTATTCCACCCATAGTGCTATATCCATGGCTCACGCTCATGTATTGTGTGAAGATTGAAAAAGTTAGAGTATGAAACAATTGCTTGGCTTGTCATCGGGGTTGTGCATGATTTAAATACTTTGTGTGGGGAAGATGGAGCATAGCCAGACTATATGATTTCGTAGGGATAACTATCTTTGGACATGTTGTTTTGAGAAGACATAATTTCTTTGTTAGTATGCTTGAAGTATTATTATTTCTTATGTCAATATAAACGTTTGTCTTGAATCTTTCTAATCTGAATATTCATACAACAATTAAGAATGTTTGCATTGAAATTATGCCAAGTAGCACTCTGCATCAAAAATTCTCTTTTTATCATTTACCTACTCGATGACGAGCAGGAATTAAGGTTGGGGATGCCTGATACGTCTCCAACGTATCTATAATTTTTGATTCCTCCATGCTATATTATCTACTGTTTTGGACTATATTGGGCTTTATTTCCACTTTTATATTATTTTTGGGACTAACCTATTAACCGGAGGCCCAGCCTAGAATTGCTATTTTTTGCCTACTTCAGTGTTTCGAAGAAACGAAATATCAAACGGAGTCCAAACGGAATAAAATCTTCGGGAACGTGATTTTCTCACCGAACATGATCTAGGAGACTTGGACCCTGCTCCAAGGAACAAAAGAGGCGGTAACGAGGGTGGGGGCGCCCCCCCTAGGGCGCGCCCCCTGCCTCGTGGGCCCCTCGTTGCTCCTCCGGCATACTTCTTCCTCCTATATATACACACGTACCCCCAAACGATCAGAACAGGAGCCAAAAACCTAATTCCACCGCCGCAACTTTCTGTATCCATGAGATCCCATCTTGGGGCCTGTTCTGGAGCTCCACCAGAAGAGGGCCGCCATCACGGAGGGCTTCTACATCACCATAGCCCCTCCGATGAAGTGTGAGTAGTTTACCTCAGACCTTCGGGTCCATAGTTAGTAGCTAGATGGCTTCTTCTCTCTGTTTGAATCTCAATACAAAGTTCTCCCCCTCTCTCGTGGAGATCTATTCGATGTAATCTTCTTTTTGCGGTGTGTTTGTTGAGACCGATGAATTGTGGGTTTATGATCAAGTCTATCTATGAATAATTTTTTAATCTTCTCTGAATTCTTTTATGCATGATTGGTTATCTTTGCAAGTCTCTTAGAATTATCCGTTTTGTTTGGCCAACTAGATTCGTAGTCCTTGCCATGGGAGAAGTGCTTAGCTTTGGGTTCGATCTTGCGGTGTCCTTTCCCAGTGACAGAAGGGGTAGCAAGGCACGTATTGCATCGTTGCCATCGAGGATAACAAGATGGGGTTTATTTCATATTGCATGAATTTATCTCTCTACATCAGGTCATCTTGCTTAAGGCGTTACTCTGTTTTTAACTTAATACTCTAGATGCATGCTGGATAGCGGTCGATGAGTGGAGTAATAGTAGTAGATTGTCGGGTCCCCAATCCTAAGTCACACTGATCTAGCAATCAGCACTTCATATCACTTTGCGGCCTCACGCACGGTATTCCGACGGGTGCCACCTTACCTGGCCCGGGACCGTTTGCGCCTTTTGGCTCACGTATATGATAGTGTTGCTAGCATCCATATGACAGAGAACCCAGGCCGACATGACTAGTCATGAACCCAAAGTGGCACTAACTTACAGGGACGGGCATACATGAATCAACCACGAGCATGTCGGTCAACAGCGTATGAATCCGGGCTGTAGCACTGGGCTAACAGGACTCCGGGAACCCGGGCTGTAGCAGGCTAGGCAGGACTCCGGATGTCACCGCGTGACATTTCCCCGAAGGGACAGACACAAGAATGAAGTGAATCACATGCCGGCCAGCCAAGTGTTCCGGAGCAGTAGTGTTGGGCTAGCAGGACTCCGGTGAACCGGGCTGTAGCGGACTACTATGGCACATGGAAGCACAAGACCACATTTCCCCGTAAGAGAGGCTACCAGAGGTAAACAACTAGGTTGACGGATCCCACACATAGCAATACACGTTACACGTACGCATAACATGCAAGTATGTGCTGTACAACATGGCATCACAACATAACTCAAACTCATATAGATAAAGGACCAGAAGATCCACATAGTATTCAATACAAACAGGGGTCTCATGACCCATCATTCAAAGCATACAAGCAACGGAAGCATTACATGTCTGAGTATAGACCACTACAAAAGGAAAAGACTAAGAAGCCTGACTATACACGACCCTCCCAAGGGTACAAGATCGTAGCTGGGATACAAGCTACTCGTTGAAGCCACTAGTGTAACCAACTTCAAAACATAAATAAGCAAACATGAGTACAAAGGTACTCAGCAAGTCTTACATCAGAACTATCTACATAAGCAACATTATCAACAAAGGGGGCGGTGGAGTTTTAACAGCAGCAAGCCAGCTTTGACTCAGTGGCTAACCTATACTACGAGTATCAGAAACTTCTTTGAGGTGAGAAGACGCACACGAGTCCACATATTCACCATATCAATACTCCACTGTGGATCCGTTCCCGTCTCCCTACGAGAAGGCCATCCATAGCACTCACGCTTATCTTGCGGATTTTAGAGTATCCACTTCAAGTTGTCTATGTACTACATAAGTCCTCAAAGTTTCCATATCCGAGGAAAACGGCTATTCGAATAGATAATGTTGACCCTGCAGGGGTGTACTTCGTCACACACGCTCTCACCACTTATAGCCCTGTACACGTCATGTACCTCGGCAACCTTCAAGCGGAAGCCGAGCGAGGGTGTCGGCCGCGACCTGACTAACCACACAAGTCTCTCGTCCAGGTTTATCGCCTATTAGAGTTCCATCCGCAAGGAGTTCCGGCCGAAGTCTCTAGTACGGCCCCAAATGATGTGTGTAGGGTTCCCAAGCCCACCATCCGGGTGCCACTTGGTACACCGTGCCACGGTGCCTAGTCTGTCCCAAGCCCGTCCCGTCGGACACCACCTGGTAGACAAGTAGCACTACCTACAAACGCCAGAAACTAGTTGCAACTCCTGGACAGAGATCAAGCGGATTAATAAGCCGAGAGGGGCCGGATAACCGGAACCCAATGTGTGGTAGTAACTGGACTTGGATAACATACACAAAACTCAGTGCTTAAGGATGGTTCCAATGAGACAACCCACCATGTACTCCTACATGGCCTCTCATCGCTACCTTTACCAAAACATGTTCACACACTTAGCCTTTACCGGTAGGACATGTTCACCACTCCGATTCATTCCCGATGAATCAGACCTGACACAACTCTAAGCATAGCTGGCATAAAGAAAAACAAGCATGGATGAGATGGCACATCAAGGCTCAAGCAACTCCTACTCATGCTAGTGGGTTTCAACTATTTACTGTGGCATTGACAGGTCATGCAGAGAAATGAGTTCAGCTACCGCAGCAGAAAGTAGCAGTTTGAATCGTTGTTGTCCTAATGCAGTAAAAGGGGCAGGAGCGAGAGAGTGGGATTTATCGAGATGCTCAAGGGGGTTTGCTTGCCTGATAGATCCACGAAGAAGCACTGCTCCTCAGACAGGTACTCGGGACACCTTCTGGAGCAGAACCTATCGAGAGGGGACGGTGCCGGGAATCAATTAACAACCATATGCAACAATATGATGCATGAATATGACATTTCAAAGATGCAATGATTTGCCCTAATGCATCTAGCATCAATTTGGTTGAGGTCCATATGAACCAAGGGTTCATATGCTAACCCCAAATTAATTATATAACATTCCATTCTTACGTTTTCACTTATACATCAAGTATAAGTTGGTTTTTCATGCATGTAACTGGCATAAATGGATTCCTTGCATTTTTCTTATAATTTTTCATATATAATTTATTTCAATCTGAGCTACGGTTGAATTTCTATGAATTTCTGAAGTTTATATCATTTTCTGGAATTTCCTAATTTATTTTAAATCCAGAAAATAGCTTATTGCGTCAGCACTGCATCATGCTTGCGTCAGCAAGTCAACAGCGCTGACTGGTCAAACCTGATGTGTGGGGTCCACACATCAGTGACATAGTTAGTTAACAGTGTTAATTAGGTATTAAACTAATCCTAACAGAAACATTTAGCAGGGCCGGGCCCCACCTGTCATTGACCCTGGGTAGTCAAACCCCAGGTCAACTGGGGGGTTAGACCGGTCAACCCCATCGGCGTTTAGCTGCCGGTGAGGCCGAACGCGGCGGAGGGGCTTGGGATCGCCGTTCCGGCGACCAAAAGGACGACGGAGGGGCTCTGCGTGGAGCTGGGCGTGCGCCGCATCTAGGGAAGCATACGAGAGGGGCTAGGGTGGCCGGAGTCGATGGCACCGACGAGCGGAGCGATGCCGGAGTTCGGACGTCGATGGAAAACGGGGCTACGGAGCACTAGGGGAGGAGCTGGTGAGTGCATCGTGCTCCTAGGGGTGCGCTGAGCGCGCTGATGAGCTCGGACGCGGGTGGCAGCAGCTGTGGCCGCGGCGGCGCCATGGACGGCGGCATCGAGCTTCAGCCGAGGTGGAAAAACATGGCTAGAGGACGAACGCGTTGACGGGGAGAGGGGTGAGGGGCGTACGAGCTCATTGCGGTTCCGCAGGGTTGGTCAGTGGGCTCGGGGAGGGGCCGGAGCAAGCAGGGCGGCGATGGAGATCTCCGGCGTCGGGAGGTTGAAGAAAATGGCATGGAGGTGCTCGGGGGCGTCTGGCGCCGCGTGGCCCTGCAGAGAGGACTAGGGGGACGAGGCGGACCTCTTGGGCACGTTGGGGAGGCGAGGGGAAGGCGGTGGTCGCGGTGACGCACGGCGGTGCTCTCCGATGCGCTCGGGACAGAGGGGGAGAGCGAGACAGAGGAGAGGAGAAGCACGGGGGAGAGTGAGAGGGGGTCGGGGCTTGCGTGGTGTCTCTGTAGAAGGCCAGGGCGTCGACGGGGAGCGGCAAGCGGGAGCTGGCGAGGCGCGTGGCCAGCGCGCGGCGAGCATGCGCTCATCCTTCTGTCCGGGGAGGAAGACGACAGCGAGGTGCGGTGGTGGGTTGGGCCTAGCTGGGCCGGTCCTGTTGGGCCACCAGGTAAGCGCCAGGTAAGTGTTTTCTATTTTTTTGTTTTCTTTTTCTATTTCTGGCATTTGTTTTGACTCTAAAAGAAATGTTAAAACATTTCCATAAATGCTACAAATATTTGTGGCATCTAGATATAATATTCTAGAGGCCCTCACCAATTCCCAACATTTTTTGAGCCATTAAAATATTTATATAATTTAAACAGCTCCAAATCAAATATTTATGCATTGATTCAAAAATCCAAAATGTGTAGCAAAAATGTGCATCACTTTTGGTTGTTGTTCCCAACATTATCCAAAGAGCATGAACATTTTTGAATAGCATTTTGGGTTCATTGAAAATCCATTTTAAAGTTGAACCTATTTGAATTTTCTTTGGTGCTAGGGTTTGATACATCCCCATTTTCAATTTCATTTGAAATTTAAACATGATGCACAAAGCAAGCCTAGGATCATACCAGAACTAGGGATGTGACATAGATGCAGGCAGGAGTCGGTCTACTTGTCTCAGACGTGATGCCTATATACATGATCATGCCTAGATATTCTCATAATTATGCTCGATTCTATCAATTGCTCAGCAGTAATTTGTTCACCCACCGTAGAATACTTATGCTCTTGAGAGAAGCCACTAGTGAAACCTATGGCCCCCGGGTCTATTCTCATCATATCAATCTCCATCACTTTTATATTGTTTTGCTATCTACTTTGCCTTTACTTTTTACTTTGCATCTTTATACCAAAAATACCAAAAATACCAAAAATATTCTATCTATCAGATCTCACTCTCGTAAGTGACCGTGAAGGGCTTGACAACCCCTAATCGCGTTGGTTGCGAGTAGCTATCGTTTTGTGTAGGTACGAGGGACTTGAGCGTGGCCTCCTACTGGATTGATACCTTGGTTCTCAAAAACTGAGGGAAATACTTACGCTACTCTGCTGCATCATCCCTTCCTCTTCGGGGAAAACCAACGCAAGCTCAAGGCGTAGCAGGGAGGCGCAAGGCGGGGCCCTCGTCAGGCGATATGAAGTAAGGCTCACGCCTATGAAGGTCTCCGCTCATGACACTCTCACGTAATAATGAGTGGGGCTATACACGCCCCAGAATCTCCAGTGTGCCGCGCCTCGGCCTCGGGGGCTCCTGCCCACGTCCAAGTGGAAGCACCATGCTCCGCGCTAGCCGTTGACACTGTCCCCCAATGACTATGCCCACATCCAGTGAAAGCACTTAGCTCTGCGCTGGTGAGAAGACAAGAAGACTAGTTAGATGCTGGACGCGGCTATTTGCCTTCACCCCTTTTTTTATAACTTGTTCCCCTTCTTCCCTTCAGATTGAGAATCGAAGTTCTTCTATGATATTTAAAGTTGGGGGGAGTTTTTCTTTGTTTTTCTTCCGGCTTCATTGCATTCTGGTCGCGTGCTTTGTTTTTAAGGCTCGCGCCCCGACCCACCTCTTGCGAGTGCCCCGTGGCTCGAGGGCTGGTCGGCAGACCACGGTTGGGCGCGTCTAGTCAAGAGTGCACACGCTGCAGCTTTGCCATGTGCGCATCCTGTCACGGTCCGTTGAACGCTCCTGGTGTGGCCCACTCAGACGGATCCGCAGGCTCCTCAAGAGGTCTAGGGCTCGCAAGCTCCTGAGGACTCGCCTCAGGAGAAAGGCATGCCAACAACCTCAGATCCCACTCAAGGCCTGCTAGGATCGAGGTAAATCACAGCAACAACCCTGCTCAAGGGCTCACAAGATCGCAAAAGCGTGTTTCAGGTCTGGCTTAAAATGAAAACAGAACATTAATTTGCATATGCAAGGGGCTCCCCTCCCAAATGCTCTCACACCCTACAGGGCCGTGTCCAAGTCTTTGCGTGCAGGTTCAAGCGAAGGAATGCAAGCTTAACTAGATGTGCTGCTCGTAGCGTCGCCCTGGTCGCTCTCGTACGCGCTGCTAGCACTGTCGCTAGCGTCATCTCTGTCGTCGTCGACCGCGCCATCTTCGTCCGCCGCGACCACCACCGTGTCATCCTGGGTGGCGAATGCCCTGACCAAAGCGTCCACATGATTGTCCAATCAGTGCGACATGTTGTCCTGGATAGCCCCAGGCACTGGGGCTATGGCGGCATCAAAGTCGAAGTGGCGTCGAGGTTCTGAAGATGACTGAAGACACGTGAGAACGCGCGGCCAAGGAGGACCCAACTCCTCTCCCCAACAAGCTCGCAAGCCCTCACGGCCCAGTCCTCCAGGAGGGTCACGACTTCGGTGAAGAAGAAGAGGTGGCTGGCGTAATCTTCCACACGGAGATCAGGAACGCTCTCCTCGCAGATGACGCCCAGTTCTCAGTTGGCCCTCACCCTGAGGGCCTGGAGCATGGGGGCATGCTCGCGCTACAGCGTCTACCGCCGAAACGCCTCCTCCCTGTTCTGCTTCGCGAGGGACGTGACATCATCAATCTGCTGTTGGAGCGAGAGCAAGTCAGCATGCGTGGAGGCCAGGTCAGCCTAGGTGGAGGTCTGGGCAGCCGCAGGGGCCCTCTCGCACTGCTCCGCCTCGTCCAGTCTTGCTTGAGGGCGGTGGTCCTGCCCTCAGCTTCGGCCTCTAGGAACTTCAACTTCAGGCCGTACTCATTGGCAAGATCTGCACAGGCCTTCGCCGCCGTCCGATCAACCTCCTCCTGGACCTTGACTTCGCGTGCGGTGACGGCATCCTCAGCCATGGCCACGTGGCGCTACCTCATCTCCAGCCGCTCAAGCTTGAGGCTGCGTTCTGAGGCCTCCAACATCAGCACCTCCTCACGCCTCTGGATCTCTTTATCTTCAGAAGGCACCCACCTCATTGATGCCAAGACGGCCCTGCGCGCCTCGACCTGCTGCTCGAGGGTAGCATTCAAGGCCTGGAGCTCCCGTTTGCGCTCCTCGGCGACCTCGCGGCGGCTATCAGCCTCCCTGGCCTCCTCCAAGGCCCGGGTGCTAGCCTCGCATGAGGTCGCAAGGGACGCCTCGGCCTTCGCACTGGCGCGCTCATGCCGGAGACGCCCGAGGTTGATGGCCACCTTCAATTGATGCCACTCATCCGCCAGCCGAAGGTCCTCTATCTTTAGGCGGGCGTCAACATCAACAAGCTCTTCCCCAAGCCGGCTCAGCGCACCCATCGCCTCCCGGAAGAGCTTGTGCCGGACATCGCCGCGCCCACGCTCAAGCTCAAGCGCGTGGCCGGGTCCGTCCCCCGCGCTGAGAATCGTCGAGGAAGCTTGAGGTGGCTTGCCTACTCCTAGCAGGGGGCTAGAGGTCGGTGCCTTCCCTGCCGCCTTCCGGGCCTTGGTAGAGGAGCTGCAGGGCAAGGCCTCGCAGTTTGAAGATGAAGCCATTGTCGAGGTCGCCCAGCTGCGGGCGATGACCAATGGAGGAGCACACGGCACACATTTAGCACCCCAGACAGGACCATGAAGGAGGGACGACAAGAACGCGGGATCAAGACCCCTAGTTGGCGCATACTCGTCAGGAACAGGCCCCGAGCCGCGTGCGGCGGTTCGGCGAAGAGGGCTCAAGATCAGTGGTGAGAAAATGACTGGCAGAGGCCACTCGTCGAGAGATCTCGCTGCTCCAACCGAAGGGATCCTGAGGGGCCATGGTCAGAATAGGATACAACACTTAGGGGATCGCAAAGAAGAGGTACTTACTCATCCAGGGCTATGTACTTCCTTTGCTTCAACAATAGGTAGGCGTTACCATTGCAGCTTGGAGATCCCTTCCTCTTGCGGAGCGCTTCGAAGTTCAGGCGGAGCTGACCGAAGCCCGGAGCACGACCGTTTGCACCCAAGGCATTTGTTGGGGCCTCAGGGGTGGTGACCTCGGGAGCGTCAGGCCGCGATGGTTCCTCAGCCCCTGCCTCAGGACCGCCAGCCCGAGCCTCGGAGGCTTCCAACCCAGGAGCCTCGGACCGCGCTAGCCTCCCGACTGTCCCACCAAGGTGGCTCACCCAAGCCTCGGGAGCGGCCACCTCGGGAGCCTTGTCCGACGTTGCTCCTTCGGCAGCCGCCTCGTTGGCATCCTGCAGCACTCGTGTAACACCCCAAAATCTTTAACCATGATTTGTTTATTAAAATTTTGCCAAGAAATTAAATTTTTATCTTTGTGGAATTATCTTTTGATTTCAGAACCACTCTTTTCCTTGATATTGTGGAGTTTTCACCCCAAGTGAAAACTTTTCAAAAATATTGTTGGACTTGTTTACCCTCTCAAGAAAAACATTTCTTTTATCAGTGGATTTATTTGCATAATTATTTTCCTTGAGATTTATTTCTTTAAAAATGATTTTTCATAAGTTTTGGAGCCTCTTTTGGACTACAACCCTTTGGTAAAATTAGTTATAAGTTTCACCAAAATTTGGAGATGTCATGGGATGCTCCCACATCACTTTTATGCAAAAATCTCTTTTAGTCATTTGGAAATTTTGAGCTCTACCCCAAATTTTCAAATCTGGTCCAGTTTGTAAAATTGCACTACAACCTATTTAAATATTTCTTTAAAGCTTCCACCAAAATTAGGGGATGTTAGTAGTAGTGTATAATTCAACTTTATGCAAAAAACCATTAATGTTCTTTGAAAATTTTGAGCAAACCATCCTCTTTTGCTCTCTGGTCCAGTTTGGCATTTTCTACTGCAACCCTAGTTTATTTTGCTCTAGTGCCCATGAGCTTTTTCCTGCTTATAGTCCACCCTACCAAACCCTTAAGTCCAGGAGATTGGACCCATTGGAGTATTTTTGGTCCATTCAATAATGCCCTTTTCATTCTGTCCAGATTTGGTTTTCTCAAAAACTTGCACCAAGAAGTTTTTGTTCTTGGCAAACTAACCTTGCCATCCTCTTTGTCATCTAAAGAGACTATGATCTGGAGTTTTTGGCCACCCCAAGAGATGCCTAGATGGCCATAGCTTTCTGTCAAGCACCTTGTGTGCATGGTCAGATTTGACATGGTTTTTAGTTTGCACATTGGACCTACTTGCGTTGCCTAACCAGCATGTACACTAAGCTCCTAGCTACCTCTAACCTAGATCTGGTAATCCCCAGCCCCATCCAAGCCTCCTAGCATGCCTTGGCATTTTGCCGAACACGTAGCATGCGTGCTCTGGGCGCGCGCAGCCAAGCCGCCGTGTCGTGCCCATGGCCTTTGCTTGCCCACAGGGCCGCGCCCCGGCCTCGCCCGCTCACCAGAACCATCCATGCCACCCCTGGAGCCCCACAGCACCACTGTCAGGTCGGCCATGGCAGCTAGCGGTCGGCTATGGCAGCTAGCGGCCAGCCACAACAGGCTCCTGCCATGGACGGCGCCGCCTGAGACACTCTTGCTCGCCAGCTCGCCCCTGAAGCAGTGCTCGTTCGTCTGCTAGCCTCTGCCGCCATCCCCAGCCTCGACACGTCGCGCCGCAAGCTACGGAACGGTGGTTCACCATTCCTATCCACTGCCGCCGTCGATCCTATCCATGACCGCCGCGGAACCGACCTAGTCACGCTATAAAAAGGAGCCCCGAGCTCATCCAGGCCCTCTGGCAACCTCGTACCACCCCCCTAGCGCTCCCATAGCCAGCCATCGACGGAGGGAGGCCGTCTTCCTCATCTCCGGCCAGTTCGGCCGCCGCCACGCTTCGGTTCAATTTGTCGCAAGCAGGACCTCCCCCGTCCATCCGGTGCCACCGTTCAACTCCCCTGAACCTTGCGGAACCACCCCACCTCTCAAACGCAATCAAGAACCATCATAGATCGAAACCCCAAATCCTCCCGAGACGTCGTCCGCCGCAGAGCTCGCCACTGGCGACTCCCTTCGTCCCCGCCAGCCTGTCGACCACCGAGACGACCGCCTAGACTGGCGGATCCATCCCTGCACTCGAAATGCCATGGGAAGCCGCCGTTCGTCGACGGCAATCGCTGGAGCCCCGCCTCTGCTCGGCCAGAGGAGAGGGAGGCGCGGGCGACTGGTCAAAACTGACCAATGGGCCCCATGGACCCACTGTCAGTGACCCCGAGCCAGCCCACGCTGGTTTAAGTGGAGGCGTAAACCCAGAAGTACGTCTCCTCCATCTCGAAAACGTATCCTTATTTGAAACGTTTACTTTTTCTGTTTTATTTAAAAACAGAGTTTTGACTAAACTTTGACTGGCTATAACTTTTTAAATATAAGTCCTATTGATTTGATTCTTTTTCTGTTGTTTCTCAAATTTTGTCTAGCTTATTTTCATATTTATTTGAAAAAAATTCAAACAACCTTTTTGTACTATTTCGAAACTATGTGTTAATTTGAATTTCTCTTAAATAGGATTTTGGAGAGGGAAACAACTTTCAAAAAGTGCACCCCCACTTGCATACTCTTGAAGTCCAGCATTCTGAACCCTGGCATAATATTGTTGTGTGTTGTTTGATATGGTTACAACACCATCTTGACATGAAGTATACGTTATTTTATGTGGTGATATAATCATACTCATGAGTGCGCAAATGAAGATTTCTTGCGGTTAAAATTTGATATGCTTGTGATAGTAATCACCCTCGTATGCCTTTCATGCCCACCGGAAGGATCCCAGGAAAGCCTCTGTCTTGGGTAGACGCGAGCTTGTCCCTAGTTCTTCATTGAGAAGGGTGTGTCTAGTAAGGCATGGTGGGGTATGATGAGTGGTGGTTTTGTCTGATTAGTGTGAGATATATTTCTTATGCTTATCATGCAGGAAATGCTTTAGCCTCCTGAGTCGACCATAGATCGAGTCTTGTTCCAGTAACCCCCATACTTGTCTCGTACTACCACTTGCCCCTGCCATAGGTAGAGTACTGTTCAGTAAGTTGTCAACCCCTTCCTAGCACACACCGCATAGAGAGGCCATGGTGGAAGATACCGGCTGCATCCGGTAGGCATGCCACCTGGTCCAGGGGCATGGGTGTTTCGGTTGGAGCCGAAGGGGGTAGCTCCCCTAGTTTGCGCGTGTTATAAATTTTGTGATACCATGCTAGTCGAGGTTGTAGCCTCCCCACTTAGAGTTTCGCTTAACGGTTGTCATGGGTGATTCCAGACACCGGTAAGTTAGGCTGGTGTGTGCAGTCAGGTGTGTTTTCAATTAAAAGACCGTAGACGGAATTAGTCCCGACGGACCAAAGGAATCCGTTACTCATGGGTAAAGAGTACACCCTCTGCAGAGATTATATCTATTCGAATAGCCGTGTCCATGGTTAAGGACTACAGTCTGGGATGGGTCAAGTGTCGGTCTTAGTGTCGGTCTTCAGAGGAAAAGATTGCTAAACCAAAACATGGATCATGTCTTGTGACTCATGATGATTATGATTACTATTGTTATGGACTAACCATGTACATTATTTGAATTATTGAGTGTCCTTGGGACGGTTCTATCTTCGGGATGTTCACTGTGATTACTCTCATATAAGCCCTTTATGTGGTGTCGTAGAGATGCCCGACTGTGGCATGCTTGTGATTCATTTACTTTATAAGCCCTTTATGTGGTGTCGTAGAGACGCCTGACTGTGGCATGCTTGTTGTTCATTTACTTTATAAGCCCTTTATGTGGTGTCACAGAGACGCCCGACTATGGCACGCTTGTTGTTCATTTACTTTATAAGCCCTTTATGTGGTGTCGCAGAGACGCCCGACTGTGGCATGCTTGTTATTCATTTACTTTATAAGCCCTTTATGTGGTGTCGCACAGACGCCCGACTGTGGCATGCTTATTATATCTTTTATTTATAAGCCCTTTATGTGGTGTCGCTCAGACGCCCGACTGAGGCATGCTTTATATTATTATCCCTTCGAGGCGTCGCTTCAGACACCCGATCGGTGCATTCTATTTCTACTCTCTTATTGCAGATTCATGTTGTATATGAATAACCCGCTTGCGTGCATCATGGATTTTCATTTCGTGACTAACGTTGTGATCATGAAATATTTCAGAGCATGATTATCATTTGTTATATTATACATGTGTTCATAATGTTTGCGAGTACATTCAAAGTACTCACTGGCTTGTCCCTGGCTATTGTCTTGGCCAGATTTCTTGCATGGAGAGGAGCGTCGCGACGACAACCCCGGAACCTATGCAATGGTGATAGCAGCCTCATGAAGATAGGATTTATCCAGGTCAGCTGTTCCTGTGGGAAATGGAGTCCCATAGACGCTGATGATCCGCAAACCGCTTCCGCCCTCAACCACTAGAAACCATTTGTTGTACTCATAGGCCAGAATGGTCTTGTACTACATATTTTGTATTTTGCTTGAAGTTTCTGTATCAAGTTGGTGCCTCATCAGCTAATAGTAATCCTGGGGCTGGTGAGCACAAGGGCCATTTTCTGGGAAATTAATATCCCGAAAATCCGGTCCTGACAACTCGCCCCCTGCATCCACCTCCGGGGTGCGTGCCGCGGTGGCGGCAGGCAGAGGAACCACAAGGACGGGGTTCTCGCATGAGCCTTACAGGCCGTCTGGGCGCAGCCCCATTCATCGAAAAGGGGCATCTGCCTCGCGAACTCCACCTTGTTCGAGCAGTAGTACAAGAGGAAACCCTCCTCCGGCAAATTGGCTGGCGCCTGGTCGCCCGTCATGAGCTCGTACACTATCTGCGGTGCTTCGGAGGGAAGTGCTGGCACATGAAGCCTTATGGGGTCCCTGCAGCTGGAGAAGGTCCACATCGGCTGAGAGTGACGCTGGAGTGGAGCAATGCGGCACCAGATGAACTCCTTCACCACCATGGACGCTGTCACCCCGAGATCCTTCAGCCTGGCCAGCCAGCGCTAGACATGGGTGAGCCGCTGGTCGACAAGCCTCGCATGCCCCCAACCAGAGCTAGGAGTGGCCAGTGCCCGTGGGAGCAAGAGCAAGGAGTAGAGCACGCCAACATCCACAAACACACATCGCTTTTGAAACCCTCCTATGACTGGTCAAAGCTCAAAGTCGATCCCCGAGCTGGTTGTTGCCGCTATAGCCTGGAAGGTCACGCACCCCGAGCACTGGCGGTCGTCGGTCAGGTGAAGAGAGAAGAAATGGCAAAACAAGGCCACAGAAGGAGCCATGCCCATCATGGCCTCGCAGACAAAGGCAAAGACGGAGAGGAGAATGATGGATTGGGGATCCATATGCAATGCATGGATTTGGAAATGCGAGAGCAAGGCGTTGAAGAAAGCAGAGAAAGGGGGAATCAGGCCAGCCCAGAGGGCATGAAGGTGGATGGGGATCTCAGTGGCTGTCATATCAACCATGGCGCGAGAAAGAGGCCCCCCATTCATTAGAATCGGAGGCGAACGCTGGTCGAACCTTGTCCAGCCCTTCCTGATTGACCACCACCGACCACTCAATGGCGGGCTTGAAGGCCGGCGGCGATTCCGCCAGAGCGCAGATTTTCCCCTTTCCCTTCTTCTTCGGGCGCGGCGCCATAGCGACAAGGAGGACCGGTGCCGAGGTTGGACTAGGAAGGAAGCCTCTATCTCTCTGGAAGGCGAAGAAGCCAGGGGAACACACAACAAGGCGATGATTGCGGGGATGTGTTGGCAACGGTGACCGCCAGGTCGGCGAATATCAAGGCTGCACAGGGAAGTGGGGGCGCCAACGTCTCATCAATCGCTACGCGTCAACCGAGGCCATAGGGGGTTGGGCACGCGCCGCTCCGCACTTGCCCTTTGGCTTCGCCTCGAAGCCAAGTTCGAGCGCACCTTGGGCCAGGGGGCTACTGTCGGTGTCCTAGGACTGGGGGTGCCTAGACTTGCCTGCCTTCTGCCCGTGGCGTGGCTGAAAGTGCAACTATCCCTAGGTGGTTTTGGTAATTCCTAACAACATATAGCTCATTGAGCTAATGCTATTTCAAGATTAATATCTCAAGAAAGCTCAATGATTGGCATGGCATGGATGAGAAAAGTGTACCCCTCAAAATGCTAAGGACAAAGGATTGGCTCAAGCTCAAAGCTCAAGACTCTACATTTTCTATTTTAGTGATCCAAGATCACATTGAGTCTATAGGAAAAGCCAATACTATCAAGGAGGGATGTGTTGGGGAACGCAGTAATTTCAAAAAAATTCCTATGCACACGCAAGATCATGGTGATGCATAGCAACGAGAGGGGAGAATATGATCTACGTACCCTTGTAGATCGCAACGGAAGCGTTGACACAACGTAGAGGAAGTAGTCGTACATCTTCTTCCTGATCCGACCGATCCAAGCACCGTTACTCCGGCACCTCCGAGTTCTTAGCACACGTACAACTCGATGACGCTCCCCGGGCTCCGATCCAGCAAAGCTTCGGGGATGAGTTCCGTCAGCACAACGGCATGGTGACGATGATGATGTTCCACCGACGCAGGGCTTCGCCTAAGCACTACAATGATATGACCGAGGTGGAATATGGTGGCAGGGGGCACCGCACACGGCTAAGGAACGATCACGAGGATCAACTTGTGTGTTCTAGGATGCCCCCCTGCCTCCGTATATAAAGGATCCAAGGGGGGGTGCGCCGGCCTAGAGGAGGGCGCAGGAGGAGTCCTACTCCTACCGGGAGTAGGACTCCCCTCCCCGTTCCTTGTCCAACTAGGAGAGGTGGAGGGAGAATAGGAAGGGGGGGGCGCCCCTCCCTCCTTGTCCAATTCGGACTAGGGGGAGAGGGGGCGCGCGGCCTGCCCTGGCAGCCCCTTCCTCTTCTCCACATTAGGCCCATAAGGCCCATTAACCCCCCGGGGGGTTCCGGTAACCCCTCCGGCACTCCGGTTTTATCCGAAACTTCTCCGGAACCCTTCCGGTGTCCGAATATAGTCATCCAATATATCAATCTTTATGTCTCGACCATTCCGAGACTCCTCGTCATGTCCGTGATCACATTCGGGACTCCGAACTAACTTCGGTACATCAAAATGCATAAACTCATAATAACTGTCATCGTAACTTTAAGCGTGCGGACCCTACGGTTCGAGAACAATGTAGACATGACCGAGACACGTCTCCGGTCAATAACCAATAGCGGGACGAAGATCTTTATCGGTCAGACCGCATAACAACATACGTTGTTCCTTTTGTCATCGGTATGTTACTTGCTCGAGATTCGATCGTCGGTATCCAATACCTAGTTCAATCTCTTTACCGGCAAGTCTCTTTACTCGTTCTGTAATACATCATCTCAAAACTAACATATTAGTTGTAATGCTTGCAAGGCTTATGTGATGTGCATTACCGAGAGGGCCCAGAGATACCTCTCCGACAATCGGAGTGACAAATCCTAATCTCGAAATACGCCAACCCGACATGTACCTTTGGAGACACCTGTAATGCTCCTTTATAATCACCCAGTTACGTTGTGACATTTGGTAGCACCCAAAGTGTTCCTCCGACAAACGGGAGTTGCATAATCTCATAGTCATAGGAACATGTATAAGTCATGAAGAAAGCAATAGCAACATACTAAACGATCGGATGCTAAGCTAATGGAATGGGTCATGTCAATCAGATCATTCAACTAATGATGTGACCTCGTTAATCAAATAACAACTCTTTGTTCATGGTTAGGAAACATAACCATCTTTGATTAACGAGCTAGTCAAGTAGAGGCATACTAGTGACACTTTGTTTGTCTATGTATTCACACATGTACTATGTTTCCGGTTAATACAATTCTAGCATGAATAATAAACATTTATCATGATATAAGGAAATAAATAATAACTTTATTATTGCCTCTAGGGCATATTTCCTTTAGTCTCCCACTTGCACTAGAGTTAATAATCTAGATTACACAGTAATGATTCTAACACCCATGGAGTCTTGGTGCTGATCATGTTTTGCTCGTGGAAGAGGCTTAGTCAACGGGTCTGCCACATTCAGATCCGTATGTATCTTGCAAATCTCTATGTCTCCCACCTGGACTAGATCCCGGATGGAATTGAAGCGTCTCTTGATGTGCTTGGTTCTCTTGTGAAATCTGGATTCCTTTGCCAAGGCAATTGCACCAGTATTGTCACAAAAGATTTTCATTGGACCCGATGCACTAGGTATGACACCTAGATCGGATATGAACTCCTTCATCCAGACTCCTTCATTTGCTGCTTCCGAAGCAGCTATGTACTCCGCTTCACATGTAGATCCCGCTACGACGCTTTGTTTAGAACTGCACCAACTGACAGCTCCATCGTTTAATGTAAACACGTATCCGGTTTGCGATTTAGAATCGTCCGGATTAGTGTCAAAGCTTGCATCAACGTAACCTTTTACGATGAGCTCTTTGTCACGTCCATATATGAGAAACATATCCTTAGTCCTTTTCAGGTATTTCAGGATGTTCTTGACAGATGTCCAGTGATCCACTCCTGGATTACTTTGGTACCTCCCTGCTAAACTTATGGCAAGGCACACATCAGGTATGGTACACAGCATTGCATACATGATAGAGCCTATGGCTGAAGCATAGGGAACATCTTTCATTTTCTCTCTATCTTCTGCAGTGGTCGGGCATTGAGTCTGACTCAACTTCACACCTTGTAATACAGGCAAGAACCCTTTCTTTGCTTGATCCATTTTGAACTTTTTCAAAATCTTGTCAAGGTATGTGCTTTGTGAAAGTCCAATTAAGCGTCTTGATCTATCTCTATAGATCTTTATGCCTAATATGTAAGCAGCTTCACCGAGGTCTTTCATTGAAAAACTTTTATTCAAGTATCCCTTTATGCTACCCAGAAATTCTATATCATTTCCAACCAGTAATATGTCATCCACATATAATATCAGAAATGCTACAGAGCTCCCACTCACTTTCTTGTAAATACAGGCTTCTTTAAAAGTCTGTATAAAACCAAATGCTTTGATCACACTATCAAAGCGTTTATTCCAACTCTGAGAGGCTTGCACCAGCCATAAATGGATCGCTGGAGCTTGCACACTTTTTTAGCTCCCTTTGGATCGACAAAACCTTCTGGTTGCATCATATACAACTCTTCTTCCAGAAATCCATTCAGGAATGCAGTTTTGACATCCATCTGCCAAATTTCATAATCATAAAATGCGGCAATTGCTAACATGATTCAGACAGACTTAAGCATCGCTACGGGTGAGAAGGTCTCATCGTAGTCAATCCCTTGAACTTGCCGAAAACCTTTTGCGACAAGTCGAGCTTTGTAGACAGTAATATTACCGTCAGCGTCAGTCTTCTTGAAGATCCATTTATTCTCAATTGCTTGCCGATCATCGGGCAAGTCAACCAAAGTCCATACTTTGTTCTCATACATGGATCCCATCTCAGATTTCAGGGCTTCAAGCCATTTTGCGGAATCTGGGCTCACCATCGCTTCTTCACAGTTCGTAGGTTCATCATGATCTAGTAGCATGACTTCCAGAACAGGATTACCGTACCACTCTGGTGCGGATCTTACTCTGGTTGATCTACGAGGTTCAGTAGTATCTTGATCTAAAGTTTCATGATCATCATCATTAGCTTCCTCTCTAATTGGTGTAGGTGTCACTGAAACAGTTTTCTGTGATGCACTACTTTCCAATAAGGGAGTAGGTATAGTTACCTCGTCAAGTTCTACTTTCCTCCCACTCACTTCTTTCGAGAGAAACTCCTTCTCCAGAAAGTTTAAGAATTTAGCAACAAAAGTCATGCCTTCGGATCTGTGATAGAAGGTGTATCCAATAGTTTCCTTTGGATATCCTATGAAGACACATTTCTCCGATTTGGGTTCGAGCTTATCAGGTTGAAGCTTTTTCACATAAGCATCGCAGCCCCAAACTTTCAGAAACGACAACTTTGGTTTCTTGCCAAACCACAGTTCATAAGGCGTCGTCTCAACAGATTTTGATGGTGCCCTATTTAATGAGAATGCGGCCGTCTCTAGAGCGTATCCCCAAAACGATAGCGGTAAATCAGTAAGAGACATCATAGATCGCACCATATCTAGTAAAGTACGATTACGACGTTCGGACACACCATTACGCTGTGGTGTTCCGGGTGGCGTGAGCTGCGAAACTATTCCGCATTGTTTCAAATGTACACCAAACTCGTAACTCAAATATTCTCCTCCACAATCAGATCGTAGAAACTTTATTTTCTTGTTACGATGATTTTCCGCTTCACTCTGAAATTCTTTGAACTTTTCAAATGTTTCAGACTTATGTTTCATTAAGTAGATATACCCGTATCTGCTTAAATCATCTGTGAAGGTGAGAAAATAACGATATCCGCCACGAGCTTCAATATTCATCAGACCACATACATCTATATGTATGATTTCCAACAAATCTGTTGCTCTCTCCATAGTACCGAAGAACGGTGTTTTAGTCATCTTGCCCATGAGGCACGGTTCGCAAGTACCAAGCGATTCATAATCAAGTGGTTCCAAAAGCCCATCAGTATGGAGTTTCTTCATGCGCTTTACACCGATATGACCTAAACGGCAGTGCCACAAATAAGTTGCACTATCATTATCAACTCTGCATCTTTTGGCTTCAACATTATGAACATGTGTATCACTACTCTCGAGATTCAATAAGAATAGACCACTCTTCAAGGGTGCATGACCATAAAAGATATTACTCATATAAATAGAACAACCATTATTCTCTGATTTAAATGAATAACCGTCTCGCATTAAACAAGATCCGGATATAATGTTCATGCTCAACGCTGGCACCAAATAACAATTATTTAGGTCTAATACTAATCCCGAAGGTAGATGTAGAGGTAGCGTGCCGACCGCGATCACATCGACTTTGGAACCGTTTCCCACGCGCATCGTCACCTCGTCCTTAGCCAATCTTCGCTTAATCTGTAGTCCCTGTTTCGAGTTGCAAATATTAGCAACAGAACCAGTATCAAATACCCAGGTGCTACTGCGAGCATTGGTAAGGTACACATCAATAACATGTATATCACATATACCTTTGTTCACCTTGCCATCCTTCTTATCCGCCAAATACTTGGGGCAGTTCCGCTTCCAGTGACCAGTCTACTTGCAGTAGAAGCACTCAGTTTCAGGCTGAGGTCCAGACTTGGGTTTCTTCTCTTGAGCAGCAACTTGCTTGCCGTTCTTCTTGAAGTTCCCCTTCTTCTTCCCTTTGCCCTTTTTCTTGAAACTAGTGGTCTTATTGACCATCAACACTTGATGCTCCTTCTTGATTTCTACCTCCGCAGGTTTCAGCATTGCGAAGAGCTCGGGAATAGTCTTGTTCATCCCTTGCATATTATAGTTCATCACGAAGCTCTTGTAGCTTGGTGGCAGTGATTGGAGAATTCTGTCAATGACGCAATCATCTGGAAGATTAACTCCTAATTGAATCAAGTGATTATTATACCCAGACATTTTGAGTATATGCTCACTAACAGAACTGTTCTCCTCCATCTTGCAGCTATAGAACTTATTGGAGACTTCATATCTCTCAATCCGGGCATTTGCTTGAAATATTAACTTCAACTCCTGGAACATCTCATATGCTCCATGACATTCAAAACGTCGTTGAAGTCCCGATTCTAAGCCGTAAAGCATGGCACACTGAACTATCGAGTAGTCATCAGCTTTGCTCTGCCAGACGTTCATAACATCTGGTGTTGCTCCAGCAGCAGGCCTGGCACCTAGCGGTGCTTCCAGGACGTAATTCTTCTGTGCAACAATGAGGATAATCCTCAAGTTACGGACCCAGTCCGTGTAATTGCTACCATCATCTTTCAACTTTGCTTTCTCAAGGAACGCATTAAAATTCAACGGAACAACAGCATGAGCCATCTATCTACAATCAACATAAACAAGCAAGATACTATCAGGGACTAAGTTCATGATAAATTTAAGTTCAATTAATCATATTATTTAAGAACTCCCACTTAGATAGACATCCCTCTAATCCTCTAAGTGATCACGTGATCCAAATCAACTAAACCATGTCCGATCATCACGTGAGATGGAGTAGTTTCATTGGTGAACATAACTATGTTGATCATATCTACTATATGATTCACACTCGACCTTTCGGTCTCCGTGTTCCGAGGCCATATCTGTATATGCTTGGCTCGTCAAGTATAACCTGAGTATTCCGCGTGTGCAACTGTTTTGCACCTGTTGTATTTGAACGTAGAGCCTATCACACCCGATCATCACGTGGTGTCTCAGCACGAAGAACTTTCGCAACGGTGCATACTCAGGGAGAACACTTCTTGATAATTTAGTGAGAGATCATCTTATAATGCTACCGTCAATCAAAGCAAGATAAGATGCATAAAAGATAAACATCACATGCAATCAATATAAGTGATATGATATGACCATCATCATCTTGTGCCTGTGATCTCCACCTCCGAAGCACCGTCATGATCACCATCGTCATCGGCACGACACCTTGATCTCCATCGTAGCATCGTTGTTGTCTCGCCGATCTTATGCTTCCATGACTATCACTACCGCTTAGTAATAAAGTAAAGCATTACATCGTGATTGCATTGCATACAATAAAGCGACAACCATATGGCTCCTGTCAGTTGCCGATAACTCGGTTACAAAACATGATCATCTCATACGATAAAATTTAGCATCATGTCTTGGCCATATCACATCACAACATGCCCTGCAAAAACAAGTTAGACGTCCTCTACTTTGTTGTTGCAAGTTTTACGTGGCTGCTACGGGCTTAAGTAAGAACCAATCTCACCTACGCATCAAAACCACAATGATAGTTTGTCAATTTGACTCCGTTTTAACCTTCGCAAGGACCGGGCGTAGCCACACTTGGTTCAACTAAAGTTGGAGAGACTGTCGCCCGCAAGCCACCTATGTGCAAAGCACGTCGGGAGAACCGGTCTCGCGTAAGCGTACGCGTAATGTCGGTCCGGGTCGTCTCGTCCAACAATACCGCCGAACCAAAGTATGACATGCTGGTAGGAAGTATGACTTATATCGCCCACAACTCACTTGTGTTCTACTCGTGCATATAACATCAAACCATAAAACCTAGGCTCGGATGCCACTGTTGGGGAACGCAGTAATTTCAAAAAATTTCCTACGCACACGCAAGATCATGGTGATGCATAGCAACGAGAGGGGAGAGTATGATCTACGTACCCTTGTAGATCGCAACGGAAGCGTTGACACAACATAGAGGAAGTAGTCGTACGTCTTCTTCCCGATCCGACCGATCCAAGCACCGTTACTCCGGCACCTCCGAGTTCTTAGCACACGTACAGCTCGATGACGCTCCCCGGGCTCCGATCCAGCAAAGCTTTGGGCATGAGTTCCGTCAGCACAACGGCATGGTGACGATGTGTATGTTCCACCGAAGCAGGGCTTCGCCTAAGCACTAGAACGATATGACCGAGGTGGAATATGGTGGCAGGGGGCACCGCACACGGCTAAGGAACGATCACGAGGATCAACTTGTGTGTTCTAGGGTGCCCCCTGCCTCCGTATATAAAGGATCCAAGGGGGGGTGGTGCGCCGGCCTAGAGGAGGGCGCAGGAGGAGTCCTACTCCTACCGGGAGTAGGACTCCCCTCCCCGTTCCTTGTCCAACTAGGAGAGGTGGAGGGAGAATAGGAAAGGGGGGGGCCGCCCCTCCCTCCTTGTCCAATTCGGACTAGGGGGAGAGGGGGCGCGCGGCCTGCCCTGGCAGCCCCTTCCTCTTCTCCACATTAGGCCCATAAGGCCCATTAACCCCCCCGGGGGGTTCCGGTAACCCCTCCGGCACTCCAGTTTTATCCGAAACTTCTCCGGAACCCTTCCGGTGTCCGAATATAGTCATCCAATATATCAATCTTTATGTCTCGACCATTCCAAAACTCCTCGTCATGTCCGTGATCACATCCAGGACTCCGAACTAACTTCGGTACATCAAAATGCATAAACTCATAATAACTGTCATCGTAACTTTAAGCGTGCGGACCCTACGGTTCGAGAACAATGTAGACATGACCGAGACACGTCTCCGGTCAATAACCAATAGCGGGACCTGGATGCCCATATTGGCTCCTACATATTCTACGAAGATCTTTATCGGTCAGACCGCATAACAACATACGTTGTTCCTTTTGTCATCGGTATGTTACTTGCCCGAGATTCGATCGTCGGTATCCAATACCTAGTTCAATCTCGTTACCGGCAAGTCTCTTTACTCGTTCCGTAATACATCATCTCACAACTAACATATTAGTTGTAATGCTTGCAAGGCTTATGTGATGTGCATTACCGAGAGGGCCCAGAGATACCTCTTCGACAATCGGAGTGACAAATCCTAATCTCGAAATACGCCAACCCAACATGTACCTTTGGAGACACCTATAATGCTCCTTTATAATCACCCAGTTATGTTGTGACGTTTGGTATCACCCAAAGTGTTCCTCCGGCAAACGGGAGTTGCATAATCTCATAGTCATAGGAACATGTATAAGTCATGAAGAAAGCAATAGCAACATACTAAACAATCGGATGCTAAGCTAATGGAATGGGTCATGTCAATCAGATCATTCAACTAATGATGTGACCTCGTTAATCAAATAACAACTCTTTGTTCATGGTTAGGAAACATAACCATCTTTGATTAACGAGCTAGTCAAGTAGAGGCATACTAGTGACACTCTGTATGTCTATGTATTCACACATGTAGTATGTTTCCGGTTAATACAATTCTAGCATGAATAATAAACATTTATCATGATATAAGGAAATAAATAATAACTTTATTATTGCCTCTAGGGCATATTTCCTTCAGGATGAGGTGTTGCTTAATGAGGTTCTTGCTCAAAATGCTTAGTAATATGCTCCAAAACCCTCAACTACTTTATCACATCCACATATGACCTAAACCAAAAGTCAAACCCGGCCCCACCGATTCTTTCTATCCGGCGCCACCGAGTTTCAAATGTCATAGACACTGCCACAAACCCTAGGCAAATCGGTCTCACCGATAGGGATCTCTGTCTCACCGAGATGGGATTGTAATCTCTGTGTTTCCCTTCGTAACATTTCGGTCTTACCGAGATGAGCAATCGGTCCCACCGAGATTGCAATGTAAACTCTCTGTTTTCCCTTTGTAACATTTCGGTCTCACTGAAATGAGCGATCGGTCCCACCAAGTTTACCTGACCAACTCTCTGGTTAGCTTATTACCAAAATCAGTCTCACCGAGTTTGTGTAATCGGTCTCACCGAGATTACGTTATTCCCTAACCCTAATCATATCGGTCCTACCGAGTTGCATGTCGGTCCCACCAAAAACCCTAACAGTCACTAGCTTTGCTGAATCGGTTCGACCGAGTTTAACTATTCGGTCCCACCAAGATTGGCAAGTTGTGTAATGGTTAGAATTTGTGTGGAGGCTATATATACCCCTCCACCACCTCTTCATTCAAAGAGAGAGCCATCAGAACAAACCTACACTTCCAACTTTCTTTTTCTGAGAGAGAACCACCTACACTTGTGTTGAGGCCAAGATATTCCATTCTTACCATATGAATCTTGATCTCTAGCCTTCCCCAAGTTGCTTTCCACTCAAATCTTATTTCCACCAAATCCATATCCTGTGAGAGAGAGCTGAGTGTTGGGGAGACTATCATTTGAAGCACAAGAGCAAGGAGTCCATCATCAACACACCATTTGTTACTTCTTGGAGAGTGGTGTCTCCTAGATTGGCTAGGTGTCACTTGGGAGCCTCCGACAAGATTGTGGAGTTGAACCAAGGAGTTTGTAAGGGCAAGGAGATCGCCTACTTCGTGAAGATCTACCGCTAGTGAGGCAAGTCCTTCATGGCCGACGACCGTGGTGGGATAGACAAGGTTGCTTCTTCGTGGACCCTTTGTGGGTGGAGCCCTCCGTGGACTCGCACAACCATTACCCTTCGTGGGTTGAAGTCTCCATCAATGTGGATGTACGATAGCACCACCTATCGGAACCACGACAAAAACATCCATGTCTCTTATTGCGTTTAAATCCTCCAAACCCTTCCCTTTACATTCTTGCAAGTTGCATGCTTTACTTTCCGATGCTCATATACTCTTTGCATGCTTGCTTGAATTATTTTAAGATTGCTTGACTTGTCCTAAGTTGCTAAAATCTGCCAAGAACTAAAATTGGGAAAAGGATAAGTTTTTATTTGGTCAAGTAGTCTAATCACCCCCCCCCCTCTAGACATACTTTCGATCTTACAAGTGGTATCAGAGCTTTGGTCTCCATTTGCCTTGATTTTCATAGCTTTTGGAAGTCATAGCCTTGGTTTCACAACCTAGGAGAGTATGGCGTCTAGCGAGGGAAATTACCACCGTAGAGGTCCTTACTTTGATGGCACTAATTTTGCTTGTTGGAAGCATAAGATGAAAATGCATATTCTTGGACATAACCCCGCCGTATGGCCTATTGTGTGTATTGGCTTGCAAGGTGAATTCTTTGATGGGAGAGAACCGAACCGAGAAGCTACTGTGGAAGAGTTGAAGATGCTGCAATACAATGCTCAAGCTTGTGATATCCTCTTCAACGGATTGTGCCCCGAAGAATTCAACAAAATCAGTTGTCTTGAGAATGCAAAGGAAATTTGGGATACCTTGATTGATATGCATGAAGGTACCGACTCCGTCAAGGAATCCAAGTTGGATGTGCTTCAAAGTCAGCTTGACAAGTTCAAAATGAAGGATGGTGAAGGTGTCGCTGAAATGTACTCTAGGATTGCTCTTATCACAAATGAGATCGCCGGCTTAGGAAGTGAAGAGATGACTGACAAATTCATCATCAAGAAGATCCTAAGAGCATTGGATGGAAAATATGATACCGTATGTACATTGATTCAAATGATGCCCAATTATAAAGATCTCAAGCCAACGGAAGTCATTGGAAGAATTTTTGCTTATGAGATGTCACTCAAGGATAAGGAGGAGCTCCATAACAAGTCAAGTGGTGCTTACAAAGCCTCATGTGAAGCTCCCACATCATCAAGTGAGAAACAAACCTTCAATGAAGAATTGAGCCTAATGGTGAAGAACTTCAACAAGTTCTACAAGAATAGAAGCAAAGAGAGAAGTTCCAAGTCAAGGTCCTACGATGACAAAAGATCTTCTAGTCGAGAGCGAAATTGCTACAATTGTGGAAGACCCGGACACTATTCCAATGATTGTACGGCACCCTACAAAAGAAGAGAAGATTCTCCAAAAATAAGAAGTAGAAGAGAAGAATCACCATCAAGAGAGAGAAGGAGTAGAGATGATCGTTATGAACGAAGAACATCCTGAAGAAGCAAAGATTCGGAAAGGAAGGACAAGTCATCAAGGAGCTACACAAAACGAAGACATCAAGCTCATGTTGGTGAATGGGTATCTGGCTCCGACTTCGACAATCACTCCGAGAGAAGCTATCACTCCGACTCCAAATATACTCAAGATGAAGGTGTTGCTGGTCTAGCACTTGTGTCAACCAACTCCTACGACATATTTGATTCACCAAATGAAGGACTTGGAAGATGCTTCTGGCTAAAGGCCCAAAGGTATCACACCCCGAGTATGTTGATTTCAATAGTGATGAAGATGACTTGTTAGGTGATGATGATTTACTTGTTGACAACTCTAGTGATGAATACTATGATGAAACGTCAATTAATCATGCTAATCAAGATAAAACGAATGACAATGATAAGGAGAAGATTGAGTTTCTAACTAAAGAACTAAACACTCTTAAGCTAGCTCATGAAACTATCTTAGGAGATCATCGAGAACTTTTAAGGACTCGTGAGAAATTACGTTTTGAAAAGCTCAACCTTGAGCAAGAGCATGAGTTCTTAAAGGCAATCAATTATGATCTTCGCAAGAAAAGTTCTTGTTACATTGCCAAGCGTTTACTCTTATCCACTTACATGCCTCAAGTCAAGTCTAGTAATAAGAACAAGAAAGATTCTTCCTCTAGTAGTAACAATAATCATGCTAAATCTAATGTTGTTGCTTCTAGTAGTTCTCTTGATTCCACCAATGATTCTCTTAGCCAAGTTACACTTGAGCAAGAAAATAGCTTATTGAAGGGAATTATAGAGAAAGGTGTTTACAAGAGCCTTGCCGTGAGTAAGAAATTCGAGGAAATTGTACGCAAGCAAGGAAGGCACCGGAAGAATCAAGGTGTTAGTGTTGAACGAAAGTTCAATGCCAATGTAGTTGAGTGGGAAGAAGATCAATACCCCAAGACGAAGTTTGTTCCACAACAAGAGAAGTATGATCCTACTTCCTTCAAAGGGACACAAGCTCAAGATGATCTTCCACCACAAGACCACAAGCAAAAAGGCAAGGATAAGCTTCAAGAGGAAATTGATGCATTTGAAGAAGCACCCAAGGCCTTGGTCAAGTGGGTTCCCAAGACTACATCAAGTTCTACTTCATCAAGTAAGACTACAACTCCAAGGATTCCCATCAAGATGATGTGGATCCCGAAGAAGAAGAACTAGAGAGTTCTTGAGGGTGACTCCGCCAACATACTTCACTCTTATCATTTTGGCAAGAACAAGTGCAATCAACTTCCACATCTTGCACTAGTTCAAGGAGTCACAAACCCTCTTGTTGGTAAGACAAGGGACAAGGTAACTTAATGCTTTCATAGACATCATCTTGTGTCTGCATCACTCTATGTCTATGGATATCCTTGTTTGTTCCTTGTGGGACTAACCCGTGTAGGTATTCAAAGTGCAACTCACTCCAAAGGATTGCTCCAAATGATCTACATCAACATTGAGCATCCACATATTCAACATCTACATGAAGTCATCATCGACAAAACCCAAGGTTAGTTCATCCCTCTCAGGGGGGATCTCACATCTAGGGGGAGCTTTACTCTAAAATTGAGCTAAAGCAACTCTAATGGTGTGAACACAACAACGCTTTATGTAAAAATGGTAACCCCATTTGTGGTTAAACGATGAGTATGACCTATGATCAAATGTTCTCATTTGACTCCTAAGTCAATATACTCATATATAGATGACCTAGTCATCGCCAATTGCTTGATAGATGCTAGGATTGGTTGTGCATGCTTTGTCACATGTTTCATTTGCCATTTTATTGTGTGAGCATGTTGGTTGCATAATTTACTCATTCGGGGACATCCACTTGTTGTTTTAATTGTTTGGTTCCTTTTTCTTTTGCCAAGTGGAGGGATAAGAATGCCTAAGAACCTTCTCTAGCTATCTTTGCTTTTCTCGTCTCAAACTCTATTCATGCTACATCACAAAGTTTGATCAAGTCAGATTCGAACCATTCTGTGTGAGGAGCACTCGGAGTCCCCGATTCGTCATAGACTTAAAAATCCAAAACTTCTTTGTGCGTCTCGGTCTGACTGATTCATCCATTTAGGTCATACCGAGATCACTAAGTCGATCTAGGTTTTCAATCTTGGTGCAACCGATTTGAACTTTTTGGTCACACCGAGTTTCCGTAACTGCTTGTAGTTATGAATCTTGGTGCCACCGAGTTGTTCCACTCAGTCACACCGACAGGGTCAGGCTATATATATATATATGCGGCTCAATATTTGGAAAAAAAATCGAACCTCTTCGCCCGCGCTCAGCCTGCTCTGCCTCCCTGGGTCTCCGGATCGTCCTCCTCATCGCCAGCTGCCTCCTGCCGCTGGTCTCCACCGCCGTCAATGGGAAAAATCTCCGTCGTTGCCGTCGTAGCAAGTCCATCGCCGCACTAGGGTATGGACTTGATCCTTGTGCTATTCCCCTCCGATTCTTAGCACGTGTCTTGCCATGTATCTTGCCACGGTTGAGATCACTCTATCCAGCGAAATCACTCCGTAGTTTAGTCGTGGATTGAAAATTTAGGGTTAGGTTTCCGCCGAAACCATCTCGGATCGACCGGGTTGTTGAAATCGGTTCCACCGATTTGGCTAAGGCCATTGCACATGTGATTCTTGGTCTGACCAAGAATTGCAAATCGGTGTGACCGAGTTCAATACTTTGTGAAACCCTAGCAGTCTCGGTGCCACCGAACTGTGACTCGGTCTGACCGAGTTCACTAGTTTAGGTTCCAAAAGCTGCTTCGGTATCACCGAGTTTGCAAATCGGTAGATCCGAAATGCTTTCTGTGGAAAACTAAAACTAAGTTTTTAACTCATTCTTTTGCAAAAACCTCTATACTTTGTGATGCTTATCAAATCTACCTCATCTATAATCTATTCATAGGGTCTGCTGTCAGTGTTTGCATCATATCAGATCAGAGTGACAGTCAGAACAAGTCTGAAGAGCAATTGAACATGAGTGAGGGCACTAGTCCCTCTAGTAGCTTTGATGAAGGAAGCAGAAGTACACCCAACAACTTGCCTAAGGCAGCCACCAGGACCAGAAAGAAGAAAACCTCAGATTCTGAGGATGAGGACTATGTGGCTGTTGAGGAAGAGGCCACCTCAAAGAGGAAAGTCCTAAAAAAGGAATATGGCACAACTGCTGCCACTAAGCCAGAAATGAAGCAAAAGATTCCTTCCAAGAGAGCTCCCATGTCAAAAGCCAGACATCCACTCAAGAGACTTTGGGATTTGCACCCAAAGAACAGGTTGTGGCAGAAAAGAAAAGGAAGGAAAGGGTCAAGAAGACCACTGCCAGAGTGCTTGGGAGATCTTCAATAATGAAAGACTTTGAAGAAGAGGAAGAGGAAGAGGATGCAGCACCAGCACCCAAAGCTCAAAAGCTTATGGGAGATGCTATAAGGGCAGGGGCTGCTCCATCTAAGCCTAAGACTGCTCCTAAGACTGCTGCTCCAGCTCCAAAGACAAAACCCAAGAGGAGCACCAGGAACATCCCTGCTGAGGAGAAGAACAAGGCCCCAGTGCCTCAAGCTGCTGAAGAAGAAGATGATTCTGTTGTGTTGAGAAAGTTGAAGCCAAAAATTCCAGATCACAATGATGCTCACCCAGTTGTAGAGAACATGAAATCAGGAAGGATTCAAGTTTAAGGCTATGGAGAGAGTCTGATCACTATGCCACCAGGAGAAGGACTGTTGTGGACTACAGGTTCCATACAAAGGAACAGCAGGACTTCTATGAGACCATCTTACTTGACAGAAGCCCATAATGTGTGACATGAGATAAGTTGATTGGAAATTCATTCAGGAAAATGAGGATCACTTCCCTGGTGTATATGACAGCTTCAAGGCGTGTGGAGTCGATGAGTTTGTGGCTCAGAAGCGCACAAAGTGGAATGATGAGCTTATTATGAAGTTCTACTCCACAGCTCATTTCTACCCAGATGGAAGGATTGTCTGGATGTCTGAAGGTACGAGGTACCAGTCAACGGTTGAAGAATGGGCAAAATTGATCAATGCTCCTGAGGAGAGTGAAGATGACTTGGATGTCTATGCCAAGAAGAAGAAGGTCACAACACCATGGCACATATGTACAAAGAGATCCCACATGCTGCTCTTGAGACACACAAGTTTGGATCAGTACATTACCTTCTGTCAGGCTTGCCAACAATCAACTGGATCCTCAGGCACACTCTTCTGCCAAAGTCAGGTGATCACAAGATGATCAGAGGCCATGCAATTAACTTGCTTCACATATTTGATGTGCCTCAAAAGTTCAAGCTCATGAGCCTAATTGTGGAAACCATTAAGAGAACAGCTGCAGATCAGAAGAGAAGCTGTGGGTATGCCCCACAGATCCAGGAGCTAATCAACTCCAAGATGGGCACTGGCACATATCTCCTGTACAAGGAACACATACCCATCTACCCAGACTTTGAGGACAACACTATGGTGATGGATGAAAATGAACCATCTTCTGTGCACGCACAAGCCAAGAGGGAGAAGGCAAGGGCTGAAAAGGCTGCAAAGATGCCAACCACTGAAGAGGCATCTCAGTATCTTTTGAAGAGCAAGCAAGATCAGCTTGGCTACTTGATTGCCTCCACTCCGAGGATTGAGAAGGGATTGGCTACCCTAACTCAAAACCAGGAGAGCTTGGAGAGGATCATGGAGCAGAAGTTTATGACATAGATGTGAAGGTCACTGAGATCCAGTTAGTTGTTGAGCAACTTCAGGATGAAGTGCAGGAGAAGAAGGGCAAGTCTACCACTGATTCTTTTGCTAGAGTGCCCAAAGGACAGAGATATGCTGCAGTGCCTGTTACAGACACCAGAGCAACTTCATCTGCACCAGCTATAGCTTCAATGCCACCAGCTCCAGCACCCACTCCACCACCTCCATCTACATCAACTGATGCCTTCGTCCTTGGCGTGTTATCTACACCACCACCTAAAGACCAAGCCTGAGAGTCGATCTAGCACTATGCATTTTTATGAACTTTTTGGTAACTTGTTGCTAAAGGGGGAGAAAATGTATAGATCATAGGCTTCGAGAGAGAGTGTTGCTTTATATTCTCTCTTTTTGTTTGGTGGTTGAACTTTGTTTATTTTCTTGGTTGCGATACTTTATGCTTTTGTGTTATACTTGGATGATCATGTGTTTGATCATATGCTACCTTAATGCTTGTTGGATGACATTATCTTTTTATGTCCCCATATATGATCATTCACTTTGCTTGGTGATGAGTGCATGTATTTCATTATTATCATTTTGAGCGCTCCACCAAGATGTATGTGATGTGGAAGAGTAACCCATGTTCCTAACTCATTGTGCATTTGCAGTCCAAAGCAAATCTTAAACTATGCACAAATTTAGGGGAGCTCTTGCTTTTCACATACTTCTCAAAGCGACAATGTTTTTCACTCTTATTATCATTTGTCGAAGCTTTGATCTATATGTTGTCATCAATTACCAAAAAGGGGAAGATTGAAAGTGCAACTATCCCTAGGTGGTTTTGGTAATTCCTAACAACATATAGCTCATTGAGCTAATGCTATTTCAAGATTAATATCTTAGGAAAGCTCAATGATTGGCATGGCATGGATGAGAAAAGTGGACCCCTCAAAATGCTAAGGACAAACGATTGGCTCAAGCTCAAAGCTCAAGACTCTACATTTTCTATTTTAGTGATCCAAGATCACATTGAGTCTATAGGAAAAGCCAATACTATCAAGGAGGGATTAGGTGTTGCTTAATGAGGCTCTTGCTCAAAATGCTTAGTAATATGCTCCAAAACCCTCAAGTACTTTCTCACATCCACATATGACCTAAACCAAAAGTCAAACTCGGCCCCACCGATTCTTTCTATCCGGCGCCTCCGAGTTTCAAATGTCATAGCCACTGCCACAAACCCTAGGCAAATCGGCCTCACCGATAGGGATCTCGGTCTCACCGAGATGGGATTGTAATCTCTCTATTTCTCTTCGTAACATTTTGGTCTTACGGAGATGAGCGATCGGTCCCACCGAGATTGCAATGTAAACTCTCTGTTTTCCCTTCATAACGTTTCGATCTCAACGAAATGAGCGATCGGTCCCACCGAGTTTAACTGACCAACTCTCTGGTTAGCTTATTACCAAAATCGGTCTCACCGAGTTTGTGTAATCGGTCTCACCGAGATTACGTTATGCCCTAACCCTAATCATATCGGTCCTACCGAGTTGCATGTCGGTCCCACCGAAAACCCTAACGGTCACTAGCTTTGCTGAATCGGTCCGACCGTGTTTAACTATTCGGTCCCACCGAGATTGGCAAGTTGTGTAACGGTTAGAATTTGTGTGGAGGCTATATATACCCCTCCACCACCTCTTCATTCAAAGAGAGAGCCATCAGAACAAACCTACACTTCCAACTTGCTTTTTCTGAGAGAGAACCACCTACACTTGTGTTGAGGCCAAGATATTCCATTCTTGCCATATGAATCTTGATCTCTAGCCTTCCCCAAGTTGCTTTCCACTCAAATCTTCTTTACACCAAATCCATATCCTGTGAGAGAGAGTTGAGTGTTGGGGAGACTATCATTTGAAGCACAAGAGCAAGGAGCTCATCATCAACACACCATTTGTTACTTCTTGGAGAGTGGTGTCTCCTAGATTGGCTAGGTGTCACTTGGGAGCTTCCGAAAATATTGTGGAGTTGAACGAAGGAGTTTATAAGGGCAAGGAGATCGCCTACTTCGTTAAGATCTACCACTAGTGAGGCAAGTCCTTCGTGGGCGACGGCCATGGTGGGATAGACAAGGTTGCTTCTTCGTGGACCCTTCGTGGGTGGAGCCCTCCATGGTCTCGCGCAACCGTTACCCTTCGTGGGTTGAAGTCTCCATCAAAGTGGATGTACGATAGCACCACCTATCGGAACCACGACAAAAACATCCGTGTCTCTTATTGCGTTTGAATCCTCCAAACCCTTCCCTTTACATTCTTGCAAGTTGCATGCTTTACTTTCCACTGCTCATATACTCTTTGCATGCTTGCTTGAATTGTGTTAAGATTGCTTGACTTGTCCTAAGTTGCTAAAATCTGCCAAGAACTAAAATTGGGAAAAGGATAAGTTTTTATTTGGTCAAGTAGTCTAATCACCCCCCCCCCTCTAGACATACTTTCGATCCTACAGTGGCTCCATCGATGGGCTAGTAAGGCCCAGATTCGGCAGCAAAAACACAAGACCCTCACGAGGGGCCAAGCCTCGTGAGGCGCCAAGCCTTGCGAGGTGAAGGACACCAAGACCTCCCTGGGGGGCGGCCTCACTAGGCTGGTCCCGAGGAGCGGAGATATCAAGGCAAGGTGCTCCTCGCGAGGTTCACATGACGTGAGCCATGACGACCAAGGCCAGGCGGGCGCCAGCGGGCACAATGTACCAGTTTCCTCTTTGGTGCTAAGGAGGCAAGCTCAGGCGCGGAGTCTCGAGGAATCAAGCAATGGTTTCCATATTGGTGCAACAAGACCAAGACCACTAGGACGGCACGACGGAGGTCATCGTGGAGCCCACGGCAGCATCACCACCAGAGCCTTTTGCAAGCGAAGACTACTTTTGTCAGGATAACTTGTAGTAGTTGTTTCCCTTCTAAATTGGCCGTTGTGGGATCCCTTCCCGCCAACATTTGGGAAGAGGACCAAGGCCACTATAAATAGGACCTAGCCACCACATGGCGAAGGGGGGTCGGATCAGATCACTCAGACCATCCTCACACCCACCAGCTCATTGAGCTCAAAAACACCTCACCTCCTGAGGTTGTTCATCCTCTGTACTAGTTCATCCTCAGCCTCTTGAGGCAATCCACCACAAAGCTGGAGCAGGGTATTACACCGCAAGGTGGCCCGAACCAGGATAAATCACTATGTCTCTTGTCCCTTGGGTTCGGCGAGCTAGGCTATGGAATCGCTGCGCCGGCAGGTTAGGGAGAAGGAGTTCTTCGTATGCACCCCAGTGTTCGAACCTCTCAAGGGTATGCGGAGCCCTGAATCTAACAGCAGATACCTAACTATAGAGAGGCAGATCGACTAGTATATGTATGGAGAAGGAGAGAGACCTAGCTATGCATTGAGGGAGATCGATCGGCATCCATGCATATGTGTAACAGATGAATAAGGTTGGGAGAATGATAAAGGTAGAGTTTTGGAGGGTTGGTGGTGGAGTGGCTTCTCACAAATGGTGGGAGAGGCCTGCTAGACAAACGGAGGGTACAAGTGCAATATCAATAAGAGAGGGCTGGGGATGTCTGTCTATCTATGCATGTGCGTGTGAGAGACGGGTCGGGGGGTATGCAAGGATGATGAGGGGAAACAATATGGTTGTGGCAAGCATACGTAACTACATAGGAAGCTCAACCGTCGTGTGTCCGAGAAAGGGGGAGGCATAACTAGTGAGGTAAGTCTATCGGTGCGTGGGGAAAAAGAAATATAGTCTATCTAGCTATATGTAGGGAGATCGGTATGTATACATGCATGCATGTGTTAGAAGCAAATAAGGTCCGGAGAGACAAACAGGGGGAGATGGGTGCGGCTAGGAGGTGGTGCGAGAGGCCTACTATGTTGAGGGGGGGAGTGTGTGAGTATGAGATCGATGAAAAGAGGGGTGGGAGTGTGCACCTGCGTGGAACCGTATTGGACATAGGGGCATGGACAATGAGAAGAGAACATGGGGAGTATGTGTTTGTGGTAGGCACACTTGGCTAGAGAGGTATATCGACCGGTGTGTGCCGGAAAGAAGGATCCTGGGGGCCTACAGACACCGCGGGTGAACGACCTAAAGAAAAATAACAAACGTGCGCGATGGAGGGGACGCTAAGGGGGGTGAGAGGGGGCGGGCATGTGCATGAACGATAGATAGTTAGCGCTAGCTAGCTACAAAGAGAAGAGGATCCTTAAGGTGTAAAATACGAACATAGGTCATAATTCATTATAAAAAAGTGGATACAGATACTTGAAGAAGATATCATATTGTAGAAAATTGATTATAATTTGGGCTAATGTGTGGCTTTGGAGCTCAGGGCTAAATACTTGTCATAATGTAGGGGGCGGGGCACTATACTCTGTGTGATAAACATGGTGTACGTATGGAACATGGTTTAGATTATGAATATCTAGTTATTACATCAAATGTAATATTATTTGGAATCAACATCAAGTGTATTCAAAAAATTGAATTAAAGTTCATATAGTACACATAGTTCATATCTATCTCTATAGTAATCATGTGGTGTGTTTTTAAGGTAATACACGAATGATGGTTGAAGTTGGCAACAATCATGATTGTACACTCTTATTCAAATAGAGAAACGAATTCAAATTTAGTTCGAATTGCAGCGGTAGTATAGACATTTGGAATGCACTAAAATGTTGGTATGAGTAGGTTACATGCATTATACAGCCAGCGAAAAAATTTAATTGGACATAACATGGATTCATAGCTTTGTATAGCATCTGTATAGTAAAACGGGACAAGACTTTCTCTTTGTCTGGTGTGAATAGTTATATTTTTTCGTTGAGGGAAGTGCGAATTGATTTGGTACGTACAAGTACAATATTACACGTTAGGCTTCTACCTAAAATTCAACCCGCGCCTTGTTATATCCCGAAAATTCAGGCCTCCTTTGGTTCATAGGGTAGGAAAATAGTAGGAATAGGAAAGTCATAGGAAATGAGATGACATGTATGTCAAATCCTATGAGTAGGAATAGGAAAGGAGATTCCCTTTGATTCACATCATAGGATTTTTTTTGTTGAGTCTAGGCTGATGTTTATTTTCCTATGAAATGTGAAGGATATGAAGAATTCCTCCATAGGAATAGGATTCCATTCCTGAAAACCAAAGGGCTCTGAAGGAATTTTTCCTATAGAAATCCTATCCTATGAAATTCCTACAAGATTCCTCTAAACCAAAGGAGGCCTCGGATATCGTTCTCCCAAAACTCGTGCCTTCACAACCCGCGCCTTGCTATCCCGAAATTACAACGCGCGCGAAAACTCCCTCCAGCTGCCAAATTCCGACACAGGAAATCCCACTTCTAACACTGAGCCGAAAGGGCCGCTAGTTTAAATTGGTGGGGGTACTTTTGTAACACACCGTATATTTTGGACAAGCGCGTCCCTAAGCCATGGTTCCCCCCTCCCATTGCCTCCTTTTCGCCATTCGAAATCCCAGACCGCCATAACCTCTCCGCTCCAGCCGCGAAACCCCACCCTCCTCCGTCCGCCACCTCACCGCTGCCCAGCCGGAGCCTCTTCCCCGACGATGTCGTCCACCGCAACAGCTCGACGTCCCTCATCCCCTCCCAGGATGAGGATCCGTCGTCCCGCCAGTTCAGCCGCCCGTCCTCCACCTCCAAGGAGCTGCTCCGATGATCGCCTCATCTATCGCGGCTGCTCCATCCCCATAGCGTCGCCTTAACCTGCTCCGCCGGAACCGCAGCATCCTCACCGACTCCTCGGATGAAGCCGAGGCCCACTCGGCGCCACCAAAGAGGTTGTACACTCATCACATCACACCTTCTCCTTAACTCAACCTCCCGGTGCAGACGGTGCTCCATCCCGCACCCCCATGGTGTGGCTACCTTGAAGCCCGGGCCGCGGGCGACATCTCCACGGCGGCTCTCCCCCAGTGTGAGGCCCCTTTGGCAGCGGCGTCCATGCCAACCGGATCTACTGCTACTCCGGCTCTCGCTCGCTCGCTCGTGTTGCTGTTGCTGCTCTCCCTCTCGCGCATGTTGTTGCTCTGCTCCAATTTAGCTACATGTCAGTCGACTGAATCAACTTCTGGGCCAGTCAGTTTTCAGGGGGGCTCGCTGGAATTAAGGAAGAACCACCCGCAGCGGGGAGGAGGGCTCGCCGGAGAGGTACCCCACTATCTATCTTAGGGTTCAGGGTGGGGGCGGTGGTCGCCGCGGTGGGGGGCAGTGGCGTGGGGATCGCCGGAGAAAAAGCTCGGCGCGGGGGCCTAGAGGGCTAGCCAGGGTGGTGGGGAGTTGTTTCAGGGCGGCGGGGGCCGGCGGTTCGGCCGGTGGTGGCTGGCGGCTCAGGGGGGTGCAGGTTGAAGATGAACTGCAGACCCTCCCTAAACTACATGTGAAGTGCCTCTCTGCTACCATTGCGTTCAGTTTCGATAGTAACATTCAGATTCCACAGTAAATTTCAGTTTCGACAGTTAAATTCAGAGTCAACAACTTTTACCTCATCTTTTGTAGTCAGGTCGTTTTTGGTGATGTAAATTTTACATCTATCACTTTTTGGTAATGTATTTTACATCATCTATTGGAGATGCTATTAGAATCCCACTTAAGATTAACGATGTTCGTTTTGTGCTGCTTCACCCTCGACGTCTTATGGCTCACCGGAGCTGCTCCAACGACGGAATGATCCATCACAACAGAGCAGTGCCCTGGACGCCATCTAGAGATTCCTCAGATCTTCCTCCACACCTCTGACAGCCACCTCTGCCTCAACTTCTTCAGCGACCATCCCATTGATGCTGAGGTCGACACGGCTACGACAAAGAGGTTCTACACTTGTCGCATCACTTATTACCCTACATTCATGTCGATCCATTAGGGCTATTTTGGTTCAACAGAAAAACATAGAAATAGGAAACTTTCCTGTGGCACTCTACTATTCAATTATTCATGCATTTTGTTGAAAGGAATGGAGCAAAACATCCACCTGGACCTACTTTTCAAAATCCTATGCATGAAAACAAGACCAAGTGCATTAGTGGCAGAATAACATTCTAACTGTACAAGCTTTCATGGTTTCACTTTTATTTTGGCCGTGTTTCTTTGCATTTCTCTGCTCTTCCAATTCTTGTGAACCAAACACCCAAGTTGACAGAAATCCTATGTTTACAAATGCTCTATTTACCATGTGCATTCCTATCCTATTCCGGTGTTTTTCCTATCCCTACATTTTTAGAATCATGCAAGCTGTCGTGGAGTTGTCATGGCAGATGTCCTAGTGTGAGGACTTAGTCGTGAGGCCAACGCATCTATGTGGTAGCTTGAGAGGGGTTGAGCAGAATCGAGAGACGCATCACAAGACAATGATTTAGACAGCTTCGGGCCCCGGGAAACATCATCCGGTAACAACCCTACATGCTGTTTGCGGCTAGGTCTTATTATCATCACAAAGGAGTTGCCGTAAACCGGCTCTCCCTGTTATCCCTAACCCTTAAGAGTGTTTGCTCTTACTTGTCCCTCTTTGGGAGCCCTGCCCCTCCTTATATAAGTTAAAGGGGCGGGTTACATGTAGAGTCCAACTCGGACTTAAGACTTAACTATTATGACTTCTCTTCATGGGCTTCTTAACATCTTGGGCTTCATAACGTCTCGGGCTTCATAACTCCTAGCAACCCAGTTATCACTGTCTGCCGGGTTATAACTAGTGCCGGTTTAAGATGGTCTGCCGGTTTATGATTGTCTGCTGAGTTATCATCTGACTTGACTCCTGTCTTAACTGTCAACTGGTTTAACAACCTGCCGGTTTACCGTCTGGATTAACTGCCTGTTTTACCTGTCTGTCTTAACTGTTAGCCGGTTTACCGTCTGACTTAACACCAACCGGTTTACCACCTGCCTTAACACCTGCCGGTTTACCACCAGCCGGTTTACTGTCCGTCTTAGCCATCTGTCTTAACTGTGAGCCGGTTTACTAAGTCTCAGTCGGGTTATAACTCCGCTTGGATCATACCGCAGGGTATATCCCCGTCTTAACTGTGAGCCGGTTTACTAAGTCCTACTCTCTCCGTCCTGATTTATGTGACTTCATTGTAATATCCCGTCTAATTCCCTCGGGACACTGGCACACTGAACCTTTGAAAGCAAATCCTTCTTGCTGAAGCCTGGACCGTATGATGTCTCCATAACTGGTTTTTTTGTTAGCAACATGTTGAGATATAAGCGCCACAGGTATTGACCGCATCTGACTTGATCGTAAACAAACTACAGAACCATCAGGTTGGAGTTGTGCTGTCATGGACAGGACTTTCAATGGCAGCAGACCAGAACCCTGTTGGATGATGACCCGGCGAGGCAGGTTACAGTTGAGGTGAGCCACGGCGAGGTTGGCGGCTTGACACGGCAGGGTCGCAAGGCGGCTCGGAAGTCGGAACGGGGCGATGATAGTGTATTCCGAATCCAACCCCCGTCCCAGTCCTCGTCCGGGTCGACAGTTGAAGCGACGGTCTGGTGCAGCGGCGACGGTGACCCGGAGAAAACCGGCGGGTCAGGAAGGCAACGACAGGTTGTGGCAGAGGCGGAGTCTAGCAGCGGCGACTCTTGTGATTTGCATCTTGCAACAGACCCAGGCCGGCCTGGTGCAGCGATGGTGGCAATTTGAGGCGGCCAAGGGTCGCGGCGGTTTGGAGACGGCGGCTCGAGACCACGGGACGGGTCGCGCATGACGAAGTGAGGCCCCGGTGATGGCTCGGAGATGGGCTGCTCGAGGCCACTCCAGCAGGGGCAGTTCACGGTGATAGGGAGGTTCACAGTGGCAACTTGAAATCGACCGGCAGGGCGACTCTCCACGGACGGGCGAGGCCATGCGGTTCCAGATCGCGGGCGCTCGCGACAGACACAAGGCGACTTGCAAATGGACGACCACTTGAGGTATGGTGACCAGTGGAACTCGGCGTTGAAAACAGGGCGACCCGGCGGCCACGCGCCACGGCAGCTCGACGTGAGGTGAGGTTTCAATAGAGGAGCGAGTGCCGCGGGGTCAAAGCTGAGGCGGCTTGAAGCGGAGGCCTGCGAGGTAGGGCCGACTTGCGGTCGGGTTAACCCAGCGCGGCGGCTCGCGGTGAGTCTGCGAACGCGACTCAGAGGCATTGAGGCGGCTCGGCGGTTTGAAGCGATTCGAAGACGAGAGCCACGGCAGGAGCAGCGGATTGAGGCAATTTACAACAACAGCAGAGATGGCTCTCGTGGCGAGGCGCAGCGGCTCCGTGATGGTCGCGAAGGCAAGCCTGCAGTGAAGACCGGTGGGTGGTCCAACGACGGCCGCGGGGTTGCCCGCTGGCGATTTGTAGAGGAGGCCCGAGGCCACGGTGTTGAGGGCACGGATGTAGAACCGGCGCGGGCGCGCCAAGACGCGCCACGACCGGTCGGTTCAACAAGCAAGCATAGTAGATGTAGGTTTGACGGAGGCAGAAGGTGATCCGGTGGCATGGCGGTTCAAAAGTGCAGCGGCGGCAACGTCAGGACCCAGGCCGGCAATCGAAAGCACGGCGGCACGGATGCAGCTTCGGGTGTGACGGCAGTAACCCGGCGTGACGAGACAACGGAGGTGGAAGCCGCAGAGGTCCGGGGCGGCCCGGCACCGGTCCGGTGGCGGGTTTGAAGTGGAAGAAAAGGCGCAATGCCAGCTTGAGGATGAAGAAGCAGCCCGCGGCAACAATGGCTGAGGGGCAGGGCTCGACGGTTAGTAGCTCAACACGGTGGTCGGCATTCCGGCAAACGAGCAGTGAGGAAAGGCCACGAGCAGGCGGAGGCGAAACAGCTGGCCTTTGATGGATGAGTCCGGGTCGTGGCCTCGAGGCGCGGACGGCGGAGGAGTCTGGATTGTTTACCTTATCTGTTTTCAGGTCATGGCCTCCGGGCGTCCCTTTTTTTTATACGCTGAGTAAGCCAGCTTAGATCAGTTTATTCTGCTATGTATAGCAACCCTTTGCCACCAGTAATACGCCTCGTGGCATCTGATTAATACTCTGTACTAGTGCCTCCACACGTCATACTGGATAACCTGTTTTTGGTCTCCCTGGGAAGAAATCAATGACGGTCAAATCTGGAGTTGTTGCCGAAGAATCAAACAGTAGCATTACAGTTGACGTTTCCCACGTGTTCGAGTTCGGAATTGAAGCAGCAGCAGTGCTGGTACACAGGATGACGCGTATGTACCCATGCCGATATAGTAACACCTGACCTCAGTTGATATCCTTGCGATCTCGTATAGCGCGCCGCTCCCCCTGTACTGCCTTAGATTTGGATGGCTATATGTTTAGCACCACCGACAAACCGGATTGCCTCGGATTTAGACTCCAGATGTCGTACCCCTGACGGTTTTGGTGATTTTTTGGGGCGGCAGCTGCACGCGATGCAACTCTAATCTCATTGACTTAAACCTCATACTGCTCGCTCCATCACAATTTTGATCAGAAACAACGAATTTGCCAGTCTCTCCCAAAGTTTATCCAATGCCAGTTTATCCCGCGGGATTGTTTGGTCCTGGCTTTTCTTCATCCAACCACATTGCGAGCTTCTCAATCCCTGAAAGAGATCCCTCCAAGAACTCAACACTACCGTGCGCAAGCCCCACGGTGGGCGCCAACTATCGTGGAGTTATCACGGCAGATGTCCTAGTGTGAGGACTTAGTCGTGAGGCCAACGCATCTATGTGGTAGCTTGAGAGGGGTTGAGCGGAATCGGGAGACGCATCACAAGAGAAGGATTTAGACAACTTCGGGCCCCGAGAAACATCATCCGGCAACAACCCTACGTGTTGTTTGCGGCTAGGTCTTATTATCATCACAAAGGAGTCGCCGTAAACCGGCTCTCCCTGCTATCCCTAACCCTTAAGATTGTTTCTTCTTACTTGTCCCTCTTTGGGGAGCCCTGCCTCTCCTTATATAAGTTAAAGGGGTGGGTTACATGTAGAGTCCAACTCGGACTTAAGACTTAACTATTATGACTTGTCTTCATGGGCTTCTTAACATCTTGGGCTTCTTAATGTCTCGGGCTTCATAACTCCTGGCAACCCAGTTATCACTGTCTGTCGGGTTATAACTGGTGCCGGTTTAAGATGGTCTGCCGGTTTATGATTGTCTGCTAAGTTATCATCTGACTTGACTCTTGTCTTAACTGTCAGCCGGTTTAACAACCTGTCAGTTTACCGTCTGGGTTAACTACCTGCTTTACCTGTCTGTCTTAACTGTCAGCCGGTTTAACAACCTGCCGGTTTACCGTGTGACTTAACACAACCCGGTTTACCACCTTCCTTAACACCTGCCGGTTTACCACCTACCGTAACACCTGTCGGTTTACCACCCTCCGGTTTATCGTCCGTCTTAGCCATCTGTCTTAACTGTCAGCCGGTTTACTAAGTCCCAGTCAGGTTATAACTCCGGCCGGATCATACCGCGGGGTATATCCCCGACACAAGTCAAATGAGCCCTTACAGAATTACTTTAGTTACAGGTAGGTGTCGAAGAAAACTTTGTGTGGTTTGTCCTGCTCCTTCCGTGACGTCGTCCACCTCACCTGAGCTGCTCCATCGACAGAAGCATCCACCAAACCAGACATCATGACTTATGACCGTCTTTCGCCGCCTCAGATCTCCTTCCCTGCCGCCGGCACCCACCGCAACGGCATCACCATCATCGACTCAGCAGATGAACCTGAGGAGTACACGGGTCCACAAGAGAGGTCCTACTCTTTTGTTTCTTCTTATGTTTTGTATTGCTTAAAATTACCTGCTACTTTATAGTCCTGTTCACCTCTTAGACTCCAAGTCAGGTCCAAATTAATGTTCAAACTTGAGTTCTAAATTAGTTGTGGGGCACATATCGAGGCAGCAATGAATAGTATCTCTGTCTAATATCTGATTCACCTAGGGTATGCCTATGTTGTTCATGTTGGTGGGAAACAAATAGTAAAGCAATCAACATTTGTCTTTTTATTAAATTAAAGCAATCATCAGCCTGCTATCATTATTTTTGGATCCATCCACTGGTTGTTACCATCACTCTAGATTTCTACATGCTCTCTTACATAATCTCACCATATTTTTTTCGTATGCGTGTCAAATATTGTACACAGTCATGCTAAACATGTAGAGAAAAAGAGAAGAGTTTTTCGTGGCAATACAACGTCATTCAGACATTGCTCCATTGTGGGTTCCATGGCAAGCCCCCACCCCTCTCCAGATTGTAATCCATAGGCTGTTTCAAGGCGGATTTAGACGCACCCGACCACTCCTATTTACCGCCCAAGGTGTTTGCTCTACCTTGGCATGATGATCTTAGTCATATCATGCATATGTTGCCTTGCAGTGCCTACTTTCGACATCATATATGTCATCTGCGTAGTTTAGACATGTTCTGTAATGCCACCTATTTAGTTTCTATATCATATATGGGAATTATGCAGTCTCATGTCTTTTAGCCAGCCATAATATATGTGAAATGTGCAATGCCATCCTGTTTAACCAGGCATCATATATTTGAACGATATCTTGCCCATCCTTTTATTCATTACATTTCGATTTGTCGACAATGTTTGTACATTAAACTACTCTTCCTGTGAATCAGCCATTTGAGTGGGAGATGGAAAAATATGGAGTGAAAATAAGGCCTTCAGAGCAGACAGTGCTACTTGTCGAAGCAGATCTCTTATTAGGTCCCGATAGTTCCTCAGAGATGGATTCAGAGACACATGGCCAATCTTATTCCCCCACCAAGGTGTATGCTCTAACTTGGCACTGTTATCATGTTCATATCATGCATATGGTGTCTTACATTGCATAGTTTAGAAATCATATACACAATATTCAACACCATGTTCTTAGTTCAGACATCATATATGTGAATGCCCTCTGCTTAGCATATAAATCACATATGTGAATTAAATCATGCGATCCTGATTACTTAGATAACATGTATGTGAATTATGTCATTTGATCATGTTTAGTTATTCATCATATCTTTGAATTATGTTATGCTATGCAATCCAGTTTAGATAGAAATCATATATGTGAAATTATGCCATGCTATCCATTTTAGTTAAACAATATACATGTCAACTATTTCATGCCCTCTTTTTCCCACACTATCTATTGCATCTGTCTCTCATACAGTGTTTGTACATTCAACTATGTTTCTTGTTTATCAGCCATTTGAATTGGAGTGGGTGATGCCAGTATCTAGCGGAGTAAAAACACGGTCTTCAAATAAAACAGTGCTACCTCTTGGTGGAGATAGCACCGCGGTTGTACATGCATGAGAACTAGCCCTACCACACATAACCCACACTCTCACAGATTGTACCCCTACTACGATGGACAAAGAACTAGCTTCACCCAATCTAACCCCAACCCTAGCAGATAGTAACCCAATTCCTGTTGACACGGCACCATCTCCACCATAGAGCTTCCAAACAAGAGCACTCAGTAAGGCAGCTGTCGGCGTTCTGGGAACGGGGATCCCCAGACTTGCCTTCCTGCGTCCTGCAGCGTGGCTCGAGTGGGGACCCAGTGCGGCCCAGCTTCACCAGCTCAAGCTCAAGACCCTCGCAAGGGGCCGAGCCTTGCGGGGCGGACGACAGGAGGCTTCCTCAGGAGCAGCCTCATCAGGCATGCTCGCGAGGAGGCGGAGAGATCAAGGCAGGGGTGCCTCGCGAGGAGCCCATGACGCAAGCCATGACGATCGAGATTAGGTGGGCGTCAGCCTACGCAGTGTCCTTGTTTCCCCTTTAGTGCAAAGGGAGCAAGCACAGGCCAAGGCATCGGGCAAAGGTTACCATTCCGGTGCAACGAGACCAAGACCAGCATCATCACCAGTGCTTTTGGCAGCCGAAGACCACCTTTGGTCAGGATAACTTGTACTAGATGTTCCCCTTCAAAATGGCCAATTGTTGGCGCCCTTCCCGCTCATTATTTGGGAAGAGGACCAGGGCCTCTATAAATAGGACTAGCCCCCGAAGAGAAAAGAGGGGGGGAAAGAAGAAAAGGGAGAGAGAAAAAAGGAGGGAGAGAAGAGAAAGAGAGAGAGAGATCCGGACCAAGTAGAACACACTGCACCAGCTCAAGAACACCTCTCGCGAGGCCGTTCTTCCCCCTGTATTGTTCATCATCAGCCCCTGAGGCAATCCACCACACCAAACACTAGAGTAGGGTATTACACCACATCGGTGGCCCGAACCAGTATAAACCTTGTGTCCTTTGTGTGTTCCTCTTTCCAGCCTAGATTTCTTGCGAGCCATAGAAGCGCGAGTTGGTAGGGGAAAGATCTCCGTGCGCACCCCAGAGTTCGAACCTTAAGGGTCTGCCGGAACCCGAGATCCGACATTTGGCGCGCCAGGTAGGGGTGCGCAAGAATCTTTCTTCCGCTGTTCGTGTGTGATCTTCCGTCGTGTCCATGGCTAATGCTTGTAGGGCTCGTGCCGAGCGCCGAGCTGCTCTCGCCACCCGCGTCGCCCAGACGGTGCCCATCGGCGGACGCCCTCGTCGTTCCCCGTCGCCTGCCGCCAACGCCGCCACCGGCCCGGCGAGGAACGAGCAGCAGGCCTCGTCCCAGCATCCTTCGGTGCGGTGGGAGGGCCGCGCCGCAACCCCGTCACTGACTCTAGCCGGTTCGTCGTCCCACGCCCGTCGCGCCCCCACGAACGCACACACCGCGCTGCTCCTGGCAAGAGAGCTCTTGCACTACCGCCCCGTTGACGACCTCTACAAGGACTGGCTCGCCCGCATCACCGAGCTCGTCAGCGCCGCAGGGGGCTCTCCCTTGCCGTCCCTCTCGCTGCCTCGCCCTCCATTCCATGCAGGGGGCGAGGATCAGGAGGCGCCTCCGCCACCTCCTCCCCAAGAAGGCGCCCTGGCTCCAAGGCGCGCAGCCCCAAGGCGAGACCCTCCACGTCCGGCGCCTGCGCGGCAAGAAGGGAGCTGCCAAGAGACCCCTCATCCCCAAGAAGGTGCTCGCGCGCTCCCAGCACCGGCGCGCCAAGAACGCGTCCCTGCGCCTCCACGCCGAGACCCCGCGCTGCTCCAAGCGACGGCGCGTGGTAATCACCATGAGCAGGCCCAGCACCAGCAAAGGGTGCCGGTGGCCACAGCAGGCTGCCGCGCCTTCACCCCCGAGCTATGCAGCGTCACATGGCCAGGCAAGTTCAAGCCTGATCTGCCCCCTCGCTACGATGGCATGGCGGACCCCGCGGAATTCCTGCAGCTCTACGAGCTGGGCATCGAAGCCACCAACGGAGACGAAAAGGTCATGGCGAACTGGTTTCCCATGGCGCTCAAGGACGGCGCCCGCACCTGGCTCCTGAACCTGGCTCCCAGCATGATCTCCTCCTAGGATGAGATGCGCACTCGCTTCATCGCCATCTTCCAGGACACTCGTGACCGGCCCCTGGCCATAAGCGACCTGTGCCGCATCAAGCAACAGCCAGGGAAAACCCTGCAGAAATACATCCAGTGCTTCAACAACGCTCGCCTCAAGATCCCCAGGGTGACTGAGGAGGCCATTATCTCAGCCTTCTCCGATGGCGTGCGCGACATCAAGATGAAGGAGGAGCTGGCAATCCATGAAGACCTGTGCACATCCCTGGAGCTATTCAACTTGGTGACCAAGTGCGCCAGGGCTGAGGAAGGGCGCCTCTCCCTCCTCGAGCTCCCGGCTGCCGACCCAGAATAGAAAAAGCCCAAGGCCAAGGACATGAAGCATAAGGGAGCTGTCGTGCTCGCAGCGGAACCAGACACCAAGCGAGGCTAGGATCAGCCTGAGTCATCCAAGGGCAGCCAATACTGCGTGTACCATGACCTCCACACCCACAACACCAACGAATGCCAAGAGCTCAGGGCCGTGTGAGATGGGCGTATCTGCCGACGCCCCGAGCGCAACGACAGGGGCTATGACCGAGGAGGAGGAAGAGGTGGAGGACGATGGGAAGACTGTGGCCCTCGCCAAGGGTGGCGTGACCGACCTCGCGAGGATCGCTGGCAGGACCAGCCTCGCGAGGGAGGCTGGAGGGATCAGCCTTGTGAGGATCGCCCGCACGGCAACGCAGGCCTCCCTCCTCTACCGCCACCACCAAGAAGGAATGAAGACCAACATCAAGACGAGGGGGCTGGGGGCTTCCAGGAGCCGCGTGCAATCGCTTACATCTTGGGTGGCGCCTAGGCCCCAGCATCACAGCGCATCTTCAAGCAGTTTGCTCGCGAGGTGAATGCAGTCCTCCCCAAGCTTGAGGCCACGCGCCCTCTCAGGTGGTCTGCATGTGCCATCACATTCAGCTAGTGGATCAGCTCAAGTGCGCGGCAACGGCCGGAGTTGTCTCGATGCTTTTCTCCCCAGTCATCAACAATGTGCAGGTCACCAGGACCCTCGTTGATGGCGGAGCAAGACTCAACATCCTGTCCGTCGAGATGTTCGACAATCTCCAAGTGCCGTATGATCAGCTCCAGCCGACCAAGCCTTTCTCAGGAGTCACTGATGGTTCCACTGTTTCGATAGGGCAAGTTCGCCTGCCAGTCACCTTCGGGCAGCGCAATAACTACCGCACCGAGCTCATCGACTTCGACGTCGCCCACATTCACCTGCCATACAACGCCATCCTTGGGTACCCAGCCCTAGCCAAGTTCATGGCAGTGACTCACTATGGCTACAATGTCCTCAAGATGCCAGGAAGTGGTGGAGTCATCACCGTACCCTGTGAGGAAAGGGACGCGGTGTGTTCACTTGAGCGTGTGTTCCAAGCCACAGCAATCAAAGACCCAGATCACAGGAGCGGAAGACTTCCCGAGGCGACCCTTAAGAAGAAGAAGGCTTCGCCTGGCCCAAGCCATAAGGAGGCAGGCGCCTCTAGAGGCGTTGCGTCAGGATTCACGCCCGTTCAGGGAGCGCCACCCTCTGTCGCATAGGAAAGCGCGCCCGACGCCCTCCTCAGGCAGGGCTCAGGGGCTCTTTCTTGGAGAGCCACAGACTTTGCCAAGGTCACGAGGGAGCCGCTCGGGCACCACTTGGAGGGGTGCTTCCAGGCACGTTTCCCTCAGGAAGGTACGAGGCAAGGAAGACCAAACACTCAGGAGTTCATCGCAGGAAACACCCAGGAGCTACAGGAGTCGAGAGTCATGCGCGGCAGCAGCCGCTTGCCCGTCGTGGCCCCACATCCGGGCGAGGATGGTGGGCTGCATGTCTGCATCGATGTGCCAGGGCTCAACCGAGCCGCATCTCAGGAGCGCCTCTAGCCTTCGCGCGTGGGGCGTTGCGAGGGTCCACCTCACAGCTACGTTTGCATGCCTTTCGGCCTGCCGAACGCGGTCGCCGCTCATCAGCGTCTGCTGAGGAGAATTCTGGAGGCTCAGGAGGTTAGGCATTGTGAGGTCCTGGCGGAGGTGGAGATGGCCCTCGAAGACCTACCCGTGCCCCCGGAGCCTCCCGAGGCTCCTGGGCCTGGGGGCTCGTGAGGGTCGACGTCTTCACCGCGCGTCGCCCACTTCTTCAGCATCACTTCATCTTCAACGACATCAGGTGACATATTTCAAGTTCCATTTTTAGCTGGGAGAGCCCACAGGGCCGCGTCGTTCCCAGGTCGCGTGGGTCCGTCCCTGCGGCAGGTATCCGTTTTGCTTACGCTCTTTACCTACCTTGTTGGGGGCGCCCCTCGGGCTGCATCATCCCCAAGCTGCTTGGGCCTGGCCCAGCGGCGTTTGCTTTTCCTGCATCTACTTGAAACGGAATTGCTCCTTCGTACTTAACATACCTGACCTAATCGCCAGCTCGATTAACACCTACCCATGGAGTCGCTCGCTCTGGAACGACGTCTGCATACAGGTCCGTCCCTGCAACGCCGATAAATCTGAGTGGTCGAGCTCTGGCCGCAGTAGCCCCGCAAGGCGCCACCTCACCAGGCCCTCGGTGCCCCAGTCACTCCCTCGGAGCGACCAATGGTTGGCTGGCAACCGTAGCGACAGGTCTTGTCTCTCCTTATGATTGGTATGCAGGACCCACTCCAGGAGCAACGTTGGGGACATCGCGGGTTACCTCTCCCTCTCTCCGACACAGACCGCTTGCATGTTAAAAGGGGGGCGCTTGAGCATCGTGACTCATGGGCTCCTACTAGCTCTCCAGCCCTCACCCCCTGGCCTTGACCCACGGCATCGCGACCTGTGATACCAGCGGCGGATGAGCTCGCTCGAGGGCCAGGACCTGAGGACGTAGAGCATTAAGAGAAGTGTGGGGAAATGGGAAGAAGCTCGCGAGGACCTAACCCAGCAGCACCTCAGCTACCGCCACTCGGGCCGGGCGCCCTGTTGAAGAACTACCCCAAACTCAAAAGATAAGTCACGCCCTTACAGGAGCTGGACCAACGCAGCACCAAACCCTCGCCTAGTGCAGCTCTATCATGACGACAATGCCTTCCTTTCTCGCCCAGCGAGGGCTGCTCGAGCGCTAAAGGGGACCTCCCGAGCATCGCGACTCGGGGGCTCTTACCGGACCTCGGGTCGCTCACCTCCTAGCCTTGACCACGGCATCGCGACCTGGCATACCAGCGACGGCTGAAGCCTGCCTGGGGACTGGGACCTGTCAGAGTAGAGCACTAAGTCCTCGTGAGGATAGAAAGGGGGAGCTGAGCCGGGACAGGACAAGCATCTCGCATCGATTCATATTAGGGATATAATGTTTGCAAAATACATGGTAGGCGCCTTACATACCCCCGCGGGCTGTTGCTTCGATTCCTCGCAGGGAACAAAAGGTGCTAATCCTAAGGAACGCTAATTGCCCGCGCCTCCGCAAGCGACGCCATCATCAACAGTGGACTGCCCGGCGCCGGTGCCAACCTCACCCAGATCAGTGGTGTCGGCGACCCGATGCAGTTGCCCTACTCCGAGCACGGCACGAGCTCGGAGGCTCGTAGCTGTCGTTGCTCATCTTCGAAGTCACGAGAAGCTCGGGGGAGCCGCTGGGTTCCCCAGCTCCTCTGCTGCTGCCTGAAGAGCTGCTGGAGGGCTGATGGGCAGGCCAGGTCCTCGCCAGTCCGATGCCCCTGCCGCTTTCCTTGGGGCAGCACTCCAACCGGCGTCCTTCAGCATCGAAGACCTTGAAGAACATCAGGGAAGTGACGTCGTATTCAAGATGAATTACGAGGGCACCCTCCGTCCGGCAGACCCGGGCGATCTCACCCCAGCCCCGGGTCATGTAGACCTTGCTCGGAGCGACGACCGCGACCTCCTCTCCGGTCACGATGGTGTTGCAGTCGGCGTGCTGCAGCCAGAGCTCCAGAGACCCGATCGGCGGCATCTCGAAGGCGAAGGAGGGAGGAAGGCGGATCCAAGATCATGGGGGCATGGCGGCGTGAAGCACGAGCTCACAGCAGGAGCTCTCGGCGTGGACTCCAGGAGGAATGACGTGCACCGTCGTGACTCACCAGCGTCGGCGGCGGCACCGTCGGTGTCGCTCGACGCCCTCTTCCCCAGGGCCCTCGATTCGAGCGTACAAGGGCAGTGGAAACCCAGGTGGTGGTCGCTCGTACCAGGGCCTCGACGCCTCCTGCCAAGCACCCTCGTCTCGGCGGCAGGGGACTAGCTGTTTCTTCGGCGGAAGAGGGTCAGGACCTTTTCGGGGGGGCTTTCCCTTCTCTTCTGCAGAAAACCGGTGGATTGGTGCCATTGGCGTAAGGAGAAGCAAGGACGAGGAAGAGGAAGGAAAGGAGTAGCAGGAAGGGATAAGCTAACGAGGCTCACACGGCCCCGTACTTATAGTCAGAGAAGGCCAACCGCCGGCCACCATGATTGCAGGTAATCATGACCCATTTCTCTGCATGCAGGGACTTGTCAAGTCGAGTGGTTGCCGAGGCATCGTGGGGAAGCGCAGACACCCACGTCCAATCAATCGCCGGCGCCCAAGGCCGCAGGCTATTGCGGCCCGTGGCGCTTCATGCTTGCCCCTTCGCTTCTCTGCTAAGCCAAGCCTGGGCGCGCCTTGGGCCCGGGGGCTACTATCGGCATTCTGGGAACGGGGGTCCCCAGACTTGCCTGCCTGCGGCCTGCGGCGTGGCTCGAGTGGGGGCCCAGTGTGGCCCAGCTTCACCAGCTCAAGCTCAAGACCCTCGCAAGGGGCCAAGCCTTGCGGGGCGGACGACAGGAGGCTTCCTTAGGAGCAGCCTCATCAGGCATGCTCGCGAGGAGGCAGAGAGATCAAGGCAGGGGTGCCTCGCGAGGAGCCCGTGACGCAAGCCATGACGATCGAGATTAGGTGGGCGTCAGCCTACGCAGTGTCCTTGTTTCCCCTTCAGTGCAAAGGGAGCAAGCACAGGCCAAGGCATCGGGCAAAGGTTACCATTCCGGTGCAACGAGACCAAGACCAGTAGAGCGGCAGGACGGGGGTCACTGTGGAGCCCAAGACGGCATCATCACCAGTGCTTTTGGCAGCCGAAGACCACCTTTGGTCAGGATAACTTGTACTAGATGTTCCCCTTCAAAATGGCCAATTGTTGGCGCCCTTCCCGCTCATTATTTGGGAAGAGGACCAGTGCCTCTATAAATAGGACTATCCCCCGAAGAGAAAAGAGGGGGGAAAAGAAGAAAAGGGAGAGAGAAAAAAGGAGGGAGAGAAGAGAAAGAGAGAGAGATCCGGACCAAGTAGAACACACTGCACCAGCTCAAGAACACCTCTCGCGAGGCCGTTCTTCCCCTTGTATTGTTCATCATCAGCCCCTGAGGCAATCCACCACACCACACACTGGAGTAGGGTATTACACCACATCGGTGGCCCGAACCAGTATAAACCTCGTTTCCTTTGTGTGTTCTTCTTTCCAGCCTAGATTTCTTACGAGCCATAGAAGCGCGAGTCGGTAGGGGAAAGATCTCCGTGCGCACCCTAGAGTTCGAACCTTAAGGGTCTGCCGGAACCCGAAATCTGACAGCAGCTCCAGTGCCCAAAGCGCTAGTACTACCACGGCGAACCCCAACTCCACCAGTTAGTACACCTATTCCTGTGGAGGAAGCACAACCAGCCAGTCGTAGTTTAGCATCTATCGCATTTGATGTTGTTAAATCCTATGTGCGTATCTTCCGATCATGGAATTATTATACTGAAGATGAAGGAAAATGCCAGTTGCAGGTGTTTGTCCAGGAGTTATGTATAAGTAATGGTATTCATGGCAATTACTTTACTTTGTCCCATACATTCTACCTCCATGATGGTTATAATACAACAAATTTTCCCATTTTTCTCTATAGAGAATGAGTGCTAATACCTCTGCTATCTTCAAGAATGCTTGGTGGTAGTATCGGAATTACTTGAAGAAAACGTACTTCAGTGGCAAAGAAACTCATCAAATTCCCTTACATTCTCCCGAGACACATTTACTGGACGATGACTGGGAACGCCTTGTTCTGTACTGGTCCCAAACCAAGAATGTGGTAAAGTCTATGAGGTCATTTTCTATTTTAAGTACTATATTCTTGTGTCTTACTATACTCTATTCATGTAGAACAAGTGCTTAAACCTGAAGAACAATTATTCTCATTTAAGATTCCATTGCTATCGTGCATACTGCTTTGCTCTTGTATCACTATATTTACTCATACAAACTTATTTTTAAATTGAAGGATCCAATCAAGACTCCAATGGCACAACAGGTATGTTTACGCATGTTTCTTGAACAAGTTTGCTCTTCTCAATAGCTCTGTTGATTTCAATTTCAATTGTGTATACAATTGACTTCTCATATCATGCACATCACTAGCATCACAACAGAGCCAATAGTGTTGTTGTACATGTAGACCCGTGGTACCCATATGAAATCTTGTTGTGTCGTGTACTTTCCCACGCTTTGTATTCTTTCAGTGATGTTTTGTCTTGAACTGATATGATTTGAACAGTGTCTCTATTTTTATTTGGCAAGACAATGCAGTGACCATAGGACATAGATATATGTTTGTTTGATGCTTTTATTATGTACTACCTGGCAATAGAAGACTTGGTAGTTTAATCATGGCCACCTTACTAATGAACTGGTTCACCGAAATGAGTTTCATATACTAGTACATGCTAAACCTGTTATGTGTCTGCTTGTTTCTTCTTTTGGAATGCTGAGAGAATATTGGGGAAGAGTGCCTTATTAAGCAATGGTAAAGGAAGTAATGCAGATAAGGTTCAGGATAGTGAGACATCCTTGTTGGTCTCCAACAAAGCTGATAAAACAGCTAAGGAAAACTATCTTGAAGACAGTGAGACAACCCCAAAGTCATGTCTTGGTTTAGCGTTTGAGTTACTGGACACTACTGCTTGCACAAGCTATTCAAACTCACTGTCTGAATCAGTTCAGTTTCTTGAGTCTCAACTACAAGCTGAAAGGCACCAATCAGTTGTGCTGCGACAAGAAGCGAAAGGACTGCGGAAGTCCCTGGAGCATTCAGATGTGTACTTTCTGGTGCAACAACAAGCGTTTGAGGATTTTAGCGCCAAACAGGACAAAGCTAATAAGATTGCTAAGCTAATTGCCAACATGGTGGATACCCAGGATAACGTTTCTTGAGCTATTCTGAAGTTGTTTCAGTTATGGACTTGTTTTGCTGTCGCGTTTATTTGCATTGGTGGCCAATTTAGACGGCCAGTGTATGTAATATGCTGCTTTGTTCCATATATTTGCACTGTTGGCGAACTTTGATGCCCAGTGGATGTAATATGTGTAATAGCCGTAATAGCCTAGCGTTAGTTCTTTGCTTATTTATTTCCATATCGTCTTGTTTAGTTGTTTGCTTGTAGTCACTGTAGTTCTTTTTTCGCGTTTTTCCAGTGGCCACAATAACCATGGCAACACACAGACTATTGTGACCATGGTCCTGCTACCTGTTGTAGTGACCATGGCTCTCCACGGGCTGTACGATCCATGGGCCTTCCACGGGCCATAGGATCCATGGGCCTTCTACGGACCGTAGGATCCATGGGCCTTCTATGGGCCGTTTCATCTATGGGCGTTCTACGGGTTGTATAATCGTTTCGCCAAACATGGGTCGTACTATTCATGGACCAATGACGGACCGCAAAATGGGTCGTAAAAGGGCTAGAGTGGAAATCATCTATTTTATGGCCCGACAATAATGGGCCGTTAATAGGCCATAATTGATGACGCTACGAAAACAGCCCAACGTGTTAACGGGCCACAAGCAAGCCGATTGTAACCACGGGCTGAATTTGGCCCACGAGCTGAACAGCCCAGTAACGTACCGTAAGTAATCGAATTCTGGAAATGAGCCCAAGAATAAATGGGCCCTTAGAAGGCCGAAAGTTAACGCGGGCTGGAAACGGCCGACGTACTAATGGGCCGTTAATGGGTATAAAGCGATACACTGTTCATTATGGGCCAGTTTCACCACGGGCTATTAATGGGCCAAGAGTTACAAAGGGCCTCATATGGGGAGAAATACGTCATGGGCCATACATGGGCCGGAAGTTACAACAGGCTGGAATCATATTGGACGGCCCAGATGACGCTACTGGGCCTAATTCGGATAAGCCATAACGGGTCGTAACCTAGAGGGCTATAAATGGGCTATATGCTAACAAGCTATTAACAGGCTTTCCATGGGCCGGCCTGCTACCTCTTTGACCAAGTCAAACGGGCCGGCCTTTTCACCGGAATGTGCCTCTGTTGGGCCGTGCCATGTGTCGACGTATCATAGGCGCCTCCTGTCCAATGAGTGGATGGCACCTGTCCCAACGGTGAGCCAACATGTGTTTCCTCCGGCCAATGAGAATTTTACACGTGGAAAATCCCCATTCATCCGGGCTGTTAACAGGTTATCGGATCCAAAACCGGACCTGATAGCTTAACGGCGACCTATTACGGTGGATGCCACGTGTCAGTTACCCTTGACGAAAACACTTCCATGATGCGCCATTTATCGTCATGGAAGTGACACTTCCGTGATGGTAATTTTGGTAATGTCATGGAACACTTCTACGACAGCCCAGGTATGACTATCTTGATTCTGTCATAAAATCGTCATGGATGTACATGCATGACAGAAAACGTGACCAACTGTGACAAACACGTATCATCACGGAAGTGTATTTTTTGTGCTACATCATGTCATCTTACTTAAGGCGTTACTCCGTTCTTATGAACTTAATACTCTAGATGCATGCTGGATAGCGGTCGATGTGTGGAGTAATAGTAGTAGATGCAGGAAGAAGTCGGTCTACTTGACACAGACATGATGCCTATATTCATAATCATTGCCTTGGACATCGTCATAACTTTGTGCTTTTCTATCAATTTTGCTCAACGGTAATTTGTTCACCCACCGTATTATTCAAGAGAGAAGCCTCTAGTGAAACCTATGGCCCCCGTGTCTATTTTCCATCATATATTTTCATATCTATAAACCAAAAAACCCCAAAAATACCTCGCTGCAATTTATTTGTTTTTTACTTAGTTTTACGTTTTAGTAATGTTTTATATCTATCTCTATCAGATCTCATCCTTGCAAGTGACCGTGAAGGGATTTACAACCCCTTTATCATGTTGGCTGCAAGTGTTTGATTGTTTGTGCAGGTGCATAGATTGAATACTTGCGTGTACCTCCTACTGGATTGATACCTTGGTTCTTAAAACTGAGGGAAATACTTATCTCTACTTTGCTGCATCACCCTTTCCTCTTCAAGGGAAAAACCAACGCAAGCTCAAGAAGTAGCAATGCCTTAAATAAGATGACATGATGTAAAGGGATAAACTCAAGCAATATGATGAAAACCCCATCTTTTTACCCTTGATGGCAACAATACAATACGTGCCTCGCTACCCCTACTTTGTCACTTATCTCTACTTTGCTGCATCACCCTTTCCTCTTCAAGGGAAAACCAACGCAAGCTCAAGAAGTAGCAACGCCTTAAGTAAGATGACATGATGTAGAGGGATAAACTCAAGCAATATGATGAAAACCCCATCTTTTTACCCTTGATGGCAACAATACAATACGTTCCTCGCTACCCCTACTTTGTCATTGGGTGAGGACACCGCAAGATTGAACCCAAAACTAAGCACCTCTCCCATTGCAAAAAAAATAAATCTAGTTGGCCAAACCAAACCGATAATTTGAAGAGAAATACAAAGATATTTGATCATGCATAAAAGGGTTCACAAAAGACTCAAATAATATTAATAGATAATATGATCATAAATCCACAATTCATTCGATATCGACAAACACACCACAAAAGAATATTACATCGGATAGAACTCCAAGAACATCGAGGAGAACATGGTATTGAAGATCATACATAGAGAGAGAAGAAGCCATCTAGCTACTAGCTATGGACCCGTAGGTCTGTGGTAAACTACTCACGCTTCATCGAAAGGGCAGCAAGGTTGATGTAGATGCCCTCCGTGATCGAATCCCCCTCTGGTAGGGTGCCCGAAAAGGCCCCAAGATGGGATCTCACGGGAACAGAGGCTTGCCGTGGAGGAAAAGTATTTTGGTGGATGCCTCTGGTGGTTTGGGTATATTTGGGTATTTGTGGAGCAAGAATTAGGGTTGGAGGACACCCGAGGGGCTCACAAGCCCTCAAGGCACCCCCACTGGGGCACGCTTGGGAGCCTTGTGGCCTCCTCGGTCATCTTCTGACCCCCTCTCCAAGTTCTGTGGATGTCTTCTGGTCCAAGAAAAATCATCATGAAAGTTTTATTCCGTTTGGACTCCGTTTGATATTCCTTTTCTGTAAAACACAAAAACAAGGAAAAACATATACTGGCACTGGGCTCTAGGTCAGTAGGTTAGTCCCAAAAATAATATAAAATAGCATATTAATGCATATAAAACATCCAAAAAGATAATATAATAGCATGCAACAATCAAAATTATAGATACGTTGGAGACGTATCATCTAGCACAACGATGCAAGGAGGCCAAAGCTGCATCACAGCTCCTCCGCTGACCCTCTGACGGCCCGTTCCTCGAAGTCCCGTTGAAGTGCATCCCCACATCGACGCCCCTGTCCCTGAAATTGCCCCTCCCCCCAACACTCCATAGCCCCTGATGCGCCCCTGCAAGCAAGGCTTCTTCCATTCTCGCTCTTGGGACGGCGGCAATTTTGGCGAAGGAAGGCTGAATCCATGCTTCCTCGAGGCTCCCTTGTGGATGGTGCGTCTGGCCGCCATGCCTTGCATGGTGGAGGTGCTCTGGAAGTACTTCGCCATGACCACCGCCTTTGAGTGCGCCGTGCATGACACCGGGCTAGGCAAGGCCTTCTCCATCCGGAGATGGGCGACTGATTCACCAGACACAAGATTCTCCCCGCAGCGTCGATAACATCAGAGCATCTCCAATAGGTGCGCTATCTTGGCCGCGCACTAGAACAAACTGCTTTTTTGAGCATGCGGAGCCGAAATGGGTGCTCCAGCAGCCGCACAAAAATCTCATTACCATTATGCTCATTACCATTAACATGAAAAGTGACATTGCCTTTGGTGCAATCAATAATAGCCCCTGCAGTATTCAAAAAAGGTCTTCCAAGAATAATAGACATACTATCGTCCTCGGGAATATCAAGAATAACAAACTCCGTTAAAATAGTAACATTTGCAACCACAACAGGCACATCCTCACAAATACCGACAGGTATAGCAGTTGATTTATTAGCCATTTCAAAGATATTTCAGTAGGTGTCAACTTATTCAAATCAAGTCTACGATATAAAGAGAGAGGCATAACACCGGTTCCAAGATCACATAAAGCAGTTTTCACATAGTTTCCTTTAATGGAGCATGGTATAGTGGGTACTCCTGGATCCCCAGGTTTCTTTGGTATTCCACCCTTAAAAGTATAATTAGCAAGCATGGTGGAAATTTCAGCTTCCGGTATCTTTCTTTTATTAGTAACAATTTCTTTCATGTACTTAGCATAAGGATTCATTTTAAGCATATCAGTTAATCGCATACACAAAAAGATAGGTCTAACCATTTCAGCAAAGCGCTCAAAATCCTCATCATCCTTTTTCTTGGATGGTTCGGGAGGAAAATGCATAGGTTTCTGAACCCAAGGTTCTCTTTCTTTACCGTGTTTCCTAGCAACAAAATCTCTCTTATCATAACGTTGATTCTTTGATTGTGGGTTATCAAGATCAACAACAGGTTCAATTTCTATATCATTATCATTACTAGGCTGAGCATCATCATGAACATTATCACTAGTTTCAGGTTCATTACCAGATTGTGTTTCAGCATCAGAAATAGAAATATCATTTGGATTCTCAGGTGTTTCAGTAATAGGTTCACTAGAAGCATGCAAAGTCCTATCATTTTTCTTTTTCTTCCTTTTAGAAGGACTAGGTGCATCTATATTATTTCTCTGAGAATCTTGCTCAATTCTCTTAGGGTGGCCTTCAGGATACAGAGGTTCCTGAGTCATTTTACCACCTCTAGTCATAACTCTAACAGCATAATCATTATTCTTATTATTCAGTTCATTGAGCAAATCATTTTGAGCTTTAAGTACTTGTTCTACTTGAGTGGTAACCATAGAAGCATGTTTACTAATAAGTTTAAGTTCACCTTTGACATTAGCCATATAATCACCCAAGTGTTCAAGCATATTTGAATTGTATTTCAATTGTCTACCAAAATAAGCATTGAAGTCTTCTTGCTTAACCATAAATTTATCAAACTCGTCTAAGCATGAGCTAGCAAACTTAGTAAATGGGATTTTAGCTTTATCATATCTATAGAGAAAATTTACCTTTAGTACCTGTGTTGGGTTATCAAGACCATGTATTTCTTCGATAGGTAATGGATTAAGATCATATGTTTCTTCAAGAGGCGGTAAATTAAGACCATGTATTTCTTCAATAGGAGGTAAATTCTTAACATCTTCAGCTTTAATACCTTTTTCATTCATAGATTTCTTTGCCTCTTGCATATCTTCAGGACTGAGAAATAGAACACCTCTCTTATTCGGAGTTGGTTTAGGAATAGGCTCAGGAAGTGTCCGATTATTTTCATTTGTCAACATATTATTCAATAGAATTTCAGCTTCATCCGGTGTTCTTTCCCTGAAAACAGAACCATCACAATTATCCAGGTAATCTCTGGAAGCATCGGTTAGTCCATTATAAAAGATATCAAGTGTAACACCCACAATGCGGCTATATCTCCCACGTGTTGGGGCACGACTTAGAGGCATAGCTGCATGGTAGGCATGTCGCAAGAGGGGTAATCTTCACACAATCCCATGTACTGAATAGAAAGGGATAAATAGTTGGCTTACAATCGCCACTTCACATAAATACAAGTTAAACATACATCATCCAGAGTACAATCAAGGTCCGACTACGGAACCAAAATAAAATAAGACAACCCCAAATGATAGATCCCCGATTGCCCCAACTGGGCTCCACTACCGATCAACAGGAAACAAAACAACACAACGAACAAGATCTTCATCGAGCTCCCACTTGAGCTCGGTTGCGTCACCTGCACTGGTATCATCGGCACCTGCAACTGTTTGGAAGTATATGTGAGCCACGAGGACTCAGCAATCTCACACCCGCGAGATCAATACTATTTAAGCTTATGGGTAGGAAAGGGTAGTGAGGGGGAGCTGCAGCAAGCACTAAGCATATATGGTGCGTACATACGCAAATAAGAGCGAGAAGAGAAGCAATGCACGATCGTGAACTAGAAGTGATCAAGAAGTGATCCTGAAACTACTTACGTTCAAGCATAACACAAGAACCGTGTTCACTTCCCGGACTCCGCCGGAAAGAGACCATCACGGCTACACACGCGGTTGATGCATTTTAATTAAGTTAAGTTTCAAGTTCTCTACAACCGGATGTTAACAAATTCCCATCTGCCCATAACCGCGGGCACGGCTTTCGAAAGTCCAAAACCCTGCAGGGGTGTCCCAACTTAGCCCATCCCAAGCTCTCACGGTCAATGAAGGATATTCCTTCTCCCAGGAAGACCCGATCAGACTCGGAATCCCGGTTACAAGACATTTCGACAATGGCAAAACAAGACCAGCAAAGCCGCCTGATGTGCCAAAAAATCCCGATAGGAGTCGCACGTATCTCGTTCTCAAGGCACACCGGATGAGCAAGACGTCGGGTTGGCATAGACCCTGGTTGCCCAGGGGGCGCCGGACATCGCTCAGGTTGGACCAACACTTAGAGAAGCACTAGCCCAGGGGGTTAAAATAAAGATGACCCTCGGGCTCAGGAAACCCAAGGGAAAAAGGCTAGGTGAGGAAAATGCTAAAACCAAGGTTGGGCCTTGCTGGAGGACTTTTATTCAAAGCAAACTGTTAAGGGGTTCCCATAACACCCAACCACGTAAGGAACGCAAAATCAAGGAACATAACACCGGTATGACAGAAACTAGGGCAGCAAGAGTGAAAAAAAAACACCAGGCATAAGGCCGAGCCGTCCACCCTTTACCAAGTATATAGATGCATTCATTAAATAAGAGATATTGTGATATCCCAACATATCCATGTTCCAACATGGAACAAACTTCAACTTCACTTGCAACTAGCAACGCTATAAAAGGGGCTGAGCAAAGCGGTAACATAGCCAAACAACGGTTTGCTAGGAAGGTGGGTTAGAGGCTTGACATGGAAATATGGGAGGCATGATAAAGCAAGTGGTAGGTATCACGGCATAGCAATAGAGCGAACAACTAGCAAGCAAAGATAGAAGTGATTTCGAGGGTATGGTCATCTTGCTTGAGATCCCGCAAGGAAGAAGAACGAGTCCATGAAGAAGACAAATGGACGTAGTCGAACGAATCCTCACAAATGCGACGTTAACGGAACCAACCCGAAGAAGCACACTGGAAAGAAGCAAACAACATGGTAAACAACCATCACATAATCATGGCATGATGCACAACCAAGTGAGGCATGGTATGGCAAAATGCACAAACAATCCTACACATTAAGTGGAGCTCAATATGCAACTCCGTTGCATATTGACGAAACACCACGTCAATTATTTAGTTCCTCTCATTTATGTACCCAACAATATTAAATATTTATTAACATGGCAAGGGGTGAAGCACAACAAAACTACCTATCTAGGCAAGTTTAAATGAGGCCGGAAACAACAAACAACAATTCCAGTAAATCCCCATACGCAAAATATGGATTTGGTACTGTTCTGCCCTATACACAATTTTAGAGTTGTTAAACATGCAAAGTACTGCCACCATGTCAAACTAGGCATTTTTCTACCCCATTTACATATAAAGTTTATTAAGATTGGAGCTACGGTTATTAAGTTATGAAATAATTCATTTTAGCATGGCATATATGCAAATTAATACAAACAACAATTTTAAATATTTTAACATGGATAAAAGATGCATGTTATGAAAGTATATGAAAATCTAAGAATTTTACATATATGACATTTTTCATTTGGGTGCATGCACATTTAGTTATTAGCAAAGCAAAAATAAAGGCATTTCTGTAAATATGCAATGCATACGAAATTAACCAAAACCAGGAAAAAAAATATAACATGGACGGGCCCGAAGCATCACGCTGCAGTGGCCCAGATGAGGAATCGGCCCAAGTGGTTGTGGGTGTGCAAAATAGTAGGAAAACAGAGCCAGAAAAAGGGGGCGGCTGGGACTTGAACCCAAAACCTCCTGGAAAGAGGAGCAGCGTGCTGACCAATGCGCCGCTGCTATACATTTGTACAAAACAAGGGCGTGGCTGAACTTGAACATAAACAACAGAGGCCAGGCCTTCTTCTTCGTGGAACACAGACGAACTGGGCGATGACGCCGGCGAGCAAGACGGCGACCGTCGCGATCACAGGCCGACGGCGGGGTTGCCGAAATAGGTGAGTGTGTGTGTGGTGTGATGGGCGCGTGCGCAGGTGATGAAGCGCTTCAAGAACGAGCTCGAACAGGAGCTCATCTCGGACGCGGTAGCGAGGCACAGTGAGGTGCTGGCTGTGCTGGGTGGTGCGAAGGTGCGGGCGTGCTGCGCGAGCGTGGGACGTGACCTGCGAGGGCTGTAGTGTTGACCAGCGAAGCGAGCAGCGGCATGAGCATCGAAGCAAGCGGTCACGAGCGCACGCAAGGAGCAGAAAAGAACAAGGTGGGCAAGCAGAACAACGGGTGAGATCGTCAGAGGAACTCCGGCGACCAAAACACGCAGAGGAGGGCACCGAAAGACGTTGCGCTACAAGGTGATCCTAAAGGTGCTATGGATGCATCGAAACACGGACGGAAACCTCGCCGGTGATGAGGTCCCGCGGTGGTGGGGCTAGAGCAAACGAAGGACGAAAATCAAAGACCGTATGTGCCCTACGCGTCGGCGCGAGTGCAGCGGAAGCAAAATCGCAAGCAGGGGTCACCGGAACTACGCCGGCGACCATGCCGTGGCGGAGAAGCTCTCGGGTCCGAGAGGACATGACCGAAACAGGGCACAAACGAGAGGAGGACCATGCGTGGGAGGTGATCACGCTCACGTAGGGTTGGTTGCTGGAGTAGGTCGAGCTCGGGGATGGCCGGCAGTGACGAATTCCGATGGCGGTGTGCTCCTGCCGAAGATGAAGACGACAACGAGGATCTTGGCATTCCACGGCGATGAAGAGGAAGAAGACGTCGTGGAAGAAGATCACTGCGCCCTCGGGCCCTTCTGACTCCTGGTCTTGCTTGAAGTCGGAGAAGACGACGACAAGGCCTCGCAAACGACGATGGAGAGCGCTCGGTGGTTCTATGCTCCTCTGTTTCTTGAGGAAGGAGAAACAGAGGGAAGGAAAGGGGGTGGCGGCGGCGAGAGGGGGGAGAGTAAACCCTAGGGCGCGGGGTTGCGGTCTTTATAGGAGGGGAGGCGCGAGGTTGTGGCTGCCCTCGTGGCCATGTGCCTCTGTTGGAGGAGTTTTACCGTGAGAGGGAAACGAGCGAAGGAGGAGGAAGCACAGTAACAAAGGGAGGATGACACGCAGGCCCCGCATGGGTGAAAGTGGTTGGCGGCAAAGGAGCTGCTACTGGGCCGCGGCACTAGTGGGCTGGGGTCCAGGTAAAGCCCTTCTCCTGTTTCTTTCAAATCTCTGTTTATTTATAAATAACCAAATAGAAGAAGGGAAAAGACCAGGGTGTCTCGAGAAGAATAAGGAGGAAGTAAAAATATTAATGGGCTCCTCGATTTATGAAGGATTTTAAAAAATGGTTTGGGCATTTTTAAGGATAGAAAAATAATTCATGTTTGAATTAAATTCAAACTTGAGCCATTTTTGAACCCAACCAAAACATCTTCAAATGAGCGAAAAATTGGCAGAGAGGGTTTAGGCATGGTGAACTAGCATAAGGAAAAGAATGAACATTTATGGAGGAGGGGAAAAGGTCATTTGCCAAAATGAAAGAAAGAAGAAGAAAGGAGGAGGTGATGATGCAAGATCATACATGGAGCATCCAACAATGTAACATGCATGAATATGACAATGCACATGATGAATATGAGAATGCAAAATGAAAAGGGGCACAAATGCAACATGACAATGATGGGCATGGCAATGCAATATAACCAAATGATGAACATGATGCAAGAAGCAAAAAAATTGACAATGGCACTCATCTGATCATGGCAACAAACAGATCAAACACACAACGACAATGAGATAAAAGTAAGGCATCTGGAGCATTGGTCTCGGGGCATTACAACTCTCCTCCACTAACAGAAGATCTCATCACGGGATCTAAGGATGGTACCAGAGAAAAGTGGAAGAGGAAGAGGTAAAACAAAGTTGCTTCTTTGACAAACGAGTGAAACCACGAACCTTGGGAGGTTGAACAAATTGAACGAAAGAATACAACGAAGATGAACAAAGTTGAAAACGCTCCGTTAGAAAAGAGGAACAAGGAACATTACTAGAACCTTGTAGGTTGAAAGACATAAGAAAAATGGTTGTGATGGACACGAAGTACATGCAAGCACTCCGGTAGAAACGAGATGTACAAGGAACGATAAGGATCAATTACGACAACACTCCGGTTGGAAATGGAAGGTAAAGAATATGAGCTTGGCAAAATGAAGGCACTTGGATGAGAGTCCGGTCAGAAGAAGAATGATAGACACAACACTCCGGTTAAAACAAGATAGAGAAGGAATAAGAATGATATAACTGGGACAACACTCTGACTGCAAATGGAAGGAATTGAACATGATCTTGACAAAACAAGATGATGGGTCGAAGAGAGCAATATCATGATGCCTCCAGAACGAAGGAATAGAAGTTAGATCATTGGAATAACAGAATGGATTTAAAAATGCCAGCTTCTGCCACAAATGAACTTGGAAAGCATCCTTGCAAAGAAGGATTGAACAGAGTTGTTGGAAAAATTCAACAACAAAAAGAGTAAGCTTGTTGCGGGCTTATGGAAAACATCTTGAAACCTTGAGGTGAAATTCTGCCACTAACAAAAAACAATAGATTGGATTGCTATGAACAAGGAGACGAGAAACTTATTTCACCAGGAGGATAAATGAAGAACTTGGGTCCTTTATGAGCACCATAAATAGCAACAATCCTTAGGGAAAGCTTTAGGTGAAATATAAACCAAGATAACTCCAATGAAGAGATTGATGGGTTGCAAAGGAACTCATGAACGAATTGAAAATGATGGGTTTAAAATATGTCATTCTGGACAACTTATGAATCATGAAACATGAAGTGAAATTGTCAACAATTACATAACACCATCTCAAAAGATAAGGTAGAAAGAATTGCACTTCGAAATGCAAGATGAAGAATGCTTGAACTCCTCAAAACAAGACATGTGTTGATTACCATGTTTATTTGAGAGTATATCTTGGCGGGTCATGACTTCGAGAGAGATCTTGAAGAACAACTGAAGAATGAACAGAATCCTTGACTAGCCACCATGAAGAAACTCTCGAAGAACTCCGGATAGATAAAGAGAAGGTCGCAAGGAAAGAAGCTTGAAAAGAATAAGATGAATCCTTGCATTTATTAAATGGAGCTTCGTGATGATATAACCGAGAAAAACTTGGAACTCCGGAAAGAAAAGATAAAGCATCTCGAACCGAGAAATGTGACATGAAGAACAACTCTGGAACGAAGAAACTAGATCACTTGGATGAAACAATAATAAGAATTATGTTATGCGTATCCTTCACCAATTTAAATTGATGACAAGCAACAGATTTGGCATACTACTTATTCTCGTAGAAAGGATTAAGAGAGATATAGCCAAACTTGAGAAAATACTTCAATGAACCACCAGTAGGATTGAAAAGAACGAATGAATTGATAAGATACCTAGAGAAGAGTAATCTTGAATGGACTACCGTAAGAATTGGAAATGAACGAAGTATAGGGATGAATCACCGGGAAGAATTGGAAAACGAATGAAGATACTTGAGGGCATTTAGATACATGTGAGCGAATGGATCAGGAGCTGATTAGAGAATACTTGAATGCTGCACCGGTAAGATTTGGAGAACAATAGCTACACGCTGAGAATGAATAAATCTGAGATGATGGGCTCCAGAGAATCAAACTGAAAAGAATCTTGAATTTACTTCAGATAGGTGAAAAGAATTCTCAGAATCAAAAACAATTATGATAGGATGGCATCAAGCTAGAACCACGCATCTCTGAGAGAACGGATAAGATTTGGAGCTAAAACTCTTCTTCGGTCTTCAAATGTTTAGAATGACGATGAGAACCACCATGACAATTGATGAGACACTCCGGGAGAATCCAAAAACGAAGAGTTTGAGCCAACGATGAAAAGAATTTGACCGATCTTGGAGAAATACATATGACTGATGATAACTCATTCTTACGTAAAACTTTGAAATGAATTTGAGAATAACTCCGGGAAAATAGAGTAGTCAGGTAAGATCCTGGGAAAAGACCTCTGGGTTAGGGCCCACTCAAAATAAACATCGTTGAACAATTTGAAAAAGAGATTGCGTTAGTTGAATTAAATGGCTTGAATAAGGTAAGACCTCGAAAATAGATTGGATTGACCAAGAATAGAAGCACTAATCTTCTGAGATATCTTCAGCACTCCAGAACAAATGAATGGAGAGAAGCGGATGATTAAGAGGTGCACTGGCATGAGAAAGCATTTGAAACAATGGAAGGAATACGATCAACACTAAAAGGCTTGAGTTGGAACCACCGGAGAAGGAAAAGAACAAAGAATGATGAACTTGAAGCTCTGTTAGTATCTTCCTCAGAATCACTGGATAAGGACATTGAAAGAAAAGAATGAAGAGATTTCACCTCCATAAAAGGATACTTGAATAAGAAATTTGAGTCCTTGAAGAAAAAAGGGGGTGGGTGGGCGGGAAAACAAAGGCAACTTTGCACGGAAGAGACAAACACCGTTGAGAAGACTTAGAACTGATCTTGTGAATGTAGAAATGATTGAATCCACTTGAAGAGAAACACGCCGGTTGAAAAGGATTGACATGGCAATCTTGATTATCATGAAGGATTAGTATTCACATAGAAATATGAGAACACCGCTTAGGAAAGGTATGGATTCAATACTTGACACTGAAGCAACTCGAATACCACAAACCAAAACAAAACAAAGGATTGGCTTGCAAAATAAGCCGGAACGACATATGATAGAGATTTCGTCCAAAGATTGCGTGGTGGGGCCCACACGGGCTCGATCGTACAGCACCATCATGTACAAGGCAGTGCACATGACATACGAAGCATCCCCTAGTCAGCATAGCCAAGGACTCTTTAAGACACAACGAGACCACTGTAAAACCAACTGTGGATAGGCGGACCACTAGACGTCGAACCCCAATTTCATATCATACATCTGTCGGAAAGATATCCTAGGAGCTACTTGAATTCCCACTTATAAACTCCCGAAACTTTTTGGTTATGCAATCAGGTGTTGGGGGTACAGGGGAAGCATAATATCTCACCCAAAACTAGCAAATCCTACATCCAGTTGTATCCGTCCTTCAACACATAACCAAGAAACCTTCAGAAATCATGTACCTCAACCTTCGAAAAGCATCCGTTATACAAGTTGTGGCAATACTCCTGAACTCCCGCCCCAGTACTGGGTGGCGTCGAGGTTATCTCATCAACAACTGCATAGAGATTTTCGATGTCGGCGAACTCAGGTATTCTAGAACTGCAACGATAAAATTGTGACAACAACACCTCGGAGCTCAACTCCCCGGGACACTGCCACAACCCCTAAATGTCAGGAGGCACCAAGAACAATGTTCTCGTCACAAAACCATCGGAACAATTCCAAGATACCCGCGTGATCCTAAAAAAATTCATGAAATTTAAGGAGAGAAGAGTCAAAACTCTACGTCAGGAGGCCTCACCAAAGCGACGATGGGACCGAGGAGTAAAAAGAATCCTACTCTCCGATATATATAATCCTAAGACTCAAAACATTTTGTTCTAGACTCAACAACGTCAACGATTCGATCAAGCAGGGGGCTCCTAAGTCAGGGAAGGCTCTGATTACCAACTTGTAACACCCACAATGCGGCTATATCTCCCACGTGTCGGGGCACGACTTAGAGGCATAGCCGCATGGTAGGCATGTCGCAAGAGGGGTAATCTTCACACAATCCCATGTACTGAATAGAAAGGGATGAAGAGTTGGCTTACAATCGCCACTTCACACAAATACAAGTTAAACATACATCATCCAGAATACAATCAAGGTCCGACTACGGAACCAAAATAAAAGAAGACAGTCCCAAATGCTAGATCCCCGATCGCCCCAACTGGGCTCCACTATTGATCAATAGGAAACGAAACAACACAACGAACAAGATCTTCATCGAGCTCCCACTTGAGCTCGGTTGCGTCACCTGCACTGGTATCATCGGCACCTGCAACTGTTTGGAAGTATCTGTGAGCCACGAGGACTCAGCAATCTCACACCCGCGAGGTCTAGACTATTTAAGCTTATGGGTAGGAAAGGGTAGTGAGGTGGAGCTGCAGCAAGCACTAAGCATATTTGGTGGCTAACATACGTAAATAAGAGCGAGAAGAGAAGCAATGCACGGTCGTGAACTAGAAGTGATCAAGAAGTGATCCTGAAACTACTTACGTTCAAGCATAACACAAGAACCGTGTTCACTTCCCGGACTCCGCCGGAAAGAGACCATCACGGCTACACACGTGGTTGATGCATTTTAATTAAGTTAAGTTTCAAGTTCTCTACAATCGGACGTTAACAAATTCCCATCTACCCATAACTGCGGGCACGGCTTTCAAAAGTCCAAAACCCTGCAGGGGTGTCCCAACTTAGCCCATCACAAGCTCTCACGGTCAACGAAGGATATTCCTTCTCCCAGGAAGACCCGATCAGACTCGGAATCCCGGTTACAAGACATTTCGACAATGGTAAAACAAGACCAGCAAAGCCGCCTGATGTGCCGAAAAATCCCGATAGGAGTCGCACGTATCTCGTTCTTAGGGCACACCGGATGAGCAAGACGTCGGGTTGGCATAGACCCTGGTTGCCCAGGGGGCGCCGGACATCGCTCAGGTTGGACCAACACTTAGAGAAGCACTGGCCCGGGGGGGTTAAAATAAAGATGACCCTCGGGCTCAGGAAACCCAAGGGAAAAAGGCTAGGTGAGGCAAATGCTAAAACCAAGGTTGGGCCTTGATGGAGGAGTTTTATTCAAAGCGAATTGTCAAGGGGTTCCCATAACAACCAACCGCGTAAGGAACGCAAAATCAAGGAACATAACACCGGTATGACGGAAACTAGGGCGACAAGAGTGGAAAAAAACACCAGGCATAAGGCCGAGCCTTCCACCCTTTACCAAGTATATATATGCATTAATTAAATAAGAGATATTGTGATATCCCAACATATCCATGTTCCAACATGGAACAAACTACAACTTCACCTGCAACTAGCAACACTATAAAAGGGGCTGAGCAAAGCGGTAACATAGCCAAACAATGGTTTGCTGGGAAGGTGGGTTAGAGGCTTGACATGGCAATATGGGAGGCATGATAAAGCGAGTGGTAGGTATCACGGCATAGCAATAGAGCGAACAACTAGCAAGCAAAGATAGAAGTGATTTCGAGGGTATGGTCATCTTGCTTGAGATCCCACAAGGAAGAAGAACGAGTCCATGAAGAAGACAAACGGACGTAGTCGAACGAATCCTCACAAACGTGACGTTAACGGAACCAACCCGAAGAAGCACACCGGAAAGAAGCAAACAACATGGTAAACAACCATCACATAATCATGGCATGATGCACAACCAAGTATGATGCATGTCCGGTTTAATGAGGCATAGTATGGCAAAATGCACAAACAATCCTACACATTAAGTGGAGCTCAATATGCAACTCCGTTGCATATTGACGAAACACCAGTCAATTATTTAGTTCCTCTCATTTATGTACCCAACAATATTAAATGTTGATTAACATGGCAAGGGGTGAAGCACAACAAAACTACCTACCTAGGCAAGTTTAAATGAGGCCGGAAACAACAAACAACAATTCTGGTAAATCTCCATATGCAAAATATGGATTTGGTACTGTTCTGCCCTATACACAATTTTAGAGTTGTTAAATATGCAAAGTACTGCCACCATGTCAAACTAGGCATTTTTCTACCCCATTTACATATAAAGTTTATTAAGATTGGAGCTACGGTTATTAAGTTATGAAATAATTCATTTTAGCATGGCATATATGCAAATTAATGCAAACAACAATCTTAAATATTTTAACATGGATAAAAGATGCATGTTATGAAAGTAGATGAAAATCTAAGCATTTTACAGATATACCATTTTTCATTTGCGTGCATGCACATTTAGTTATTAGCAATGCAAAAATAAAGGCAATTCTGTAAATATGCAATGCATTCGAAATTAACCAAAACCACAGGCAAGAAAAAAATATAACATGCACGGGCCCGAAGCATCACGCTGCAACGGCCCAGATGAGGAATCGGCCCAAGTGGTTGTGGGTGTGCAAAATAGCAGGAAAATAGAGCCAGAAAAAGGGGGTGGCTGGGACTTAAACCCCGACCTCCTGGAAAGAGGAGCAGCGTGCTGACCATTGCGCTGTTGCTGTATGTTTGTAGAAAACAAGGGAGTGCCTGAACTTGAACAAAACCAACAGAGGCCAGGCCTTCTTCTTTGTGGAACACGGACGAACTGGGCGACGACGCCAGCGAGCAAGACGGCGACCATCGCGATCACAGGCCGACGGCGGGGTTGCGGAAATAGGTGAGTGTGTGTGTGGCGTGATGGGCGCGTGCGCAGGTGGTGAAGCGCTTCGAGAACGAGCTCGAACAGGAGCTCGTCTCGGATGCGGCAGCGAGGCACGACGAGGTGCTGGCTGTGCTGGGTGGTGCGAAGGTGCAGGCGTGCTGCGCGAGCGTGGGACGTGACCTGCGGGGGGCTATAGTGTGGACCAGCGAAGCGAGCAGCGGCATGAGCATCGAAGCAAGCGGTCGCGAGCGCACGCAAGGAGCAGAGAAGAACAAGACGGGCGAGCAGAACAATGGGTGAGCTCGTCGGAGGAACTCCAGCGACCATAACTCACAGCGGAGGGCACCGAAAGATGCTGCGCTACAAGGCGATCCTAAAGGTGCTACGGATGCATCGAAACACGGACGAAAACCTCACTGGCGATGAGGTCCTGCGGTGGTGGGGCTAGAGCAAACCAAGGACGAAAATTGAAGACCGTATATGCCCTACGCGTCGGTGCGAGTGCAGCAGAAGCAAAATCGCAAGCAGGGGTCACCGGAACTACGCCGGCGACCATGCCGTGGCGGAGAAGCTGTTGGGTCCAAGAGGACATGACCGAAACAGGGCACAAACGAGAGGAGGACCGTGCGTGGGAGGTGATCGTGCTCACGTAGGGTTGGTTGCTAGAGTAGATCGAGCTCGGGGATGGCCCGCGGTGACGAATTCCAATGGCGGTGTGCTCCTGCCGAAGATGAAGAAGATGAAGACGACAACAAGGATCTTGGCATTCCACGGCGATGAAGAGGAAGAAGACGTCGTGGAAGAAAAACGCGGCGCCCTCGGGCCCTTCTGGCTCCTGCTCTTGCTTGAAGTCAGAGAAGACGACGACGAGTCCTCGCAAACGACGGTGGAGCGCGCTCGGTGGTTCTCTGCTCCTCTGTTTCTTGAGGAAGAAGGAGAAACGGAGGGAAGGAAAGGGGTGGCGGTGGCGAGAGGGGGGAGATTAAACCCTAGGGCACGGGGCTGCGATCTTTATAGGAGGGGAGGCGCAAGGCCCTGGCTTCCCTCGTGCCCATGTGCCTCTGTTGGAGGAGTTTTACCGTGAGAGGGAAACGAGCAAAGGAGGAGGAAGCACAGTAACGAAGGGAGGATGACATGCAGGCCTCGTGTGGGTGAAAGTGGCTGGCGGCGAAGGAGCTGCTGCTGGGCCGCGGCACTAATGGGCTGGGGTCCAGGTAAAGCCCTTCTCTTGTTTCTTTCAAATCTATGTTTATTTATAATTAACCAAATAGAAGAAGGGAAAAGACTAGGGTGTCTCGAGAAGAATAAGGAGGAAGTAAAAATATTCCTGGGCTCCTCGATTTATGAAGGATTTTTAAAAAAATGGTTTGGGCATTTTTAAGGATAGAAAAATAATTCATGTTTGAATTAAATTCAAACTTGAGACATTTTTGAACCCAACCAAAACATCTTCAAATGAGCTGAAAAATTGGCAGAGAGGGTTTAGGCATGGTGAACTAGCATCAGGAAAAGAATGAACATTTATGGAGGAGGGGAAAAGGTCACTTGCCAAAATGAAAGAAAGAAGAAGAAAGGAGGAGGTGATGATGCAAGATCATACATGGAGCATCCAAAATTGTAACATGCATGAATATGACAATGCACATGATGATTATGAGAATGCAAAATGACAAGGGGCACAAATGCAACATGACAATGATGGGCATGGCAATGCAATATAACCAAATGATGAACATGATGCAAGAAGCAAAAAAATTGACAATGGCACTCATCTGATCATGGCAACAAACAGATCAAACACACAACGACAATGAGATAAAAGTAAGGCATCTGGAGCGTCGGTCTCGGGGTGTTACATCAAGTATTTCATTTTTCTTAAGGGGGTGATCAGGCAAAGCATTAAGTAATTGGAGAAGCCTCCCCCAAGCTTGTGGGAGACTCTCTTCTTCAATTTGCACAAAATTATATATATCCCTTAAGGCAGCTTGTTTCTTATAAGTAGGGAAATATTTAGCAGAGGAGTAATATATCATATCCTGGGGACTACGCAAACAACCAGGATCAAGAGAATTAAACCATATCTTAGCATCACCCTTTAATGAGAACGAAAACATTTTAAGGATATAAAGGTAGCGAGATTTCTCATCATTAGTGAACAGGGTGGCTATATCACTTAATTTAGTAAGATATGCCACAATAGTTTCAGATTCATAGCCATGAAAAGGATCAGATTCAACCAAAGTAATTATATCAGGATCAACAGAGAATTCATAATCCTTATCAGTAACACAGATAGGTAAAGTAGCAAAAGCAGGGTCAAGTTTCCTTCTAGCATTAAGAGATTGTTGCTTCCATTTAGCTAATAACCTCTTGAGCTCGTATCTATCTTTGCAAGCTAAAATAGCTAAAGCAGCTTCTTTTTCAAAAACATAACCCTCAGGAATAACAGGCGATTCATATTCATTAGGGGGAGAGTCTTGATCATCACTTTCATCAATGTTATCAGTTTCAATAATTTCATTCTCTCTAACCCTAGCAAGTTGTTCATCAAGAAATTCACCAAGTGGCACAGTAGTATCAAGCATAGAAGTAGTTTCATCATAAGTATCATGCATAGCAGGAGTGGCATCATCAATAACATGTGACATATCAGAATGAATAGCAGGAGCAGGTTTAGGTGTCGCAAGCTTACTCAAAACAACAGGTGAATCAAGTGCAGAGCTAGATGGCAGTTCCTTACCTCCCCTCGTAGTTGAGGGATAAATCTTTGTTTTTGGATCTCTCAAGTTCTTCATAATGATAAGCAGATATAAATACCAAGTGACTCAAAGAATAGAGCTATGCTCCCCGGCAACGGCGCCAGAAAATAGTCTTGATAACCCACAAGTATAGGGGATCGCAATAGTTTTCGAGGATAGAGTATTCAACCCAAATTTATTGATTCGACACAAGGGGAGCCAAAGAATATTCTCAAGTATTAGCAGCTGAGTTGTCAATTCAACCACACCTAGAAACTTAATATCTGCAGCAGAGTGTTTAGTAACAAAGTAATATGATAGTAGTGGTAACGGTAGCAAAAGGTAATGATAGCAAAAGTAATGTTTTTGGTACTTTGTAGTGATGATAGTAATAGCAACGGAAAAGTCAATAAGCGAAGAACAATATATGGAAAGCTCATAGGCAATGGATCAGTGATGGAGAATTATGTCGGATGCGGTTCATCATGTAACAGTCATAACATAGGGTGACACAGAACTAGCTCCAATTCATCAATGTAATGTAGGCATGTATTCCGAATATAGTCATACATGCTTATGGAAAAGAACTTGCATGACATCTTTTGTCCTACCCTCCCATGGCAGCGGGGTCCTAAGGGATATTAAGACCTCCTTTTAATAGAGTACCGGACCAAAGCATTAACACATAGTGAATACATGAACTCCTCAAACTACGGTCATCACCAGGAGTGGTCCCGATTATTGTCACTTCGGGGTTGCCGGATCATAACACATAGTAGGTGACTATAGACTTGCAAGATAGGATCAACAACTCTCATATATTGATGAAAACATAATAGGTTCAGATCTGAAATCATGGCACTCGGGCCCTAGTGACAAGCATTAAGCATAGCAAAGTCATAGCAACATCAATCTCAGAACATAGTGGATACTAGGGATCAAACCCTAACAAAACTAACTCGATTACATGATAAATCTCATCCAACCCATCACCGTCCAACAAGCCCACGATGGAATTACTCATGCACGGCGGTGAGCATCATGAAATTGGTGATGGAGGATGGTTGATGATGACGATTCCCCTCTCCGGAGCCCCGAACGGACTCCAGATCAGCCCTCCCGAGAGGTTATAGGGCTTGGCGGCGGCTCCATATCGTAAAACGCGATGAATCCTTCTCCTTGATTTTTTTCTCCCCGAAAGCAAATATATAGAGTTGGAGTTGAGGTCGGAGGAGCTCCAGGGGGCCCACGAGGTAGGGGGCGCGCCGAGGGGGGCAGGTGCGCCCCCACCCTCGTGACTAGGGTGTGGGCCCCCTTGTCTTCATCTTTTGCAAGGATTTTTTATTATTTCCAAATAGACGTTTCGTGAAGTTTTAGGTCATTCCGAGAACTTTTGTTTCTGCACATAAATAACACCATGGCAATTCTGCTGAAAACAGCGTCAGTCCGGGTTAGTTCCATTCAAATCATGCAAGTTAGAGTCCAAAACAAGGGCAAAAGTGTTTGGAAAAGTAGATACGACGGAGACGTATCAACTCCCCCAAGCTTAAACCTTTGCTTGTCCTCAAGCAATTCAGTTGACAAACTGAAAGTGATAAAGAAAAACTTTTACAAACTCTGTTTGCTCTTGTTGTTGTAAATATGTAAAGCCAGCATTCAAGTTTTCAGCAAAGATTATAAACTAACCATATTCACATTAACGCTTAGGTCTCATGTTTACTCATATCAATGGCATAATCAACTAGCGAGCAATAATAATAAATCTCGGATGACAACACTTTCTCAAAACAATCATAATATGATATAACAAGATGGTATCTCGCTAGCCCTTTCTGAGACCGCAAAACATAAATGCAGAGCACCTTTAAAAATCAAGGACTGACTATACATTGTAATTCATGGTAAAAGAGATCCAGTCAAGTCATACTCAATGTAAACTGTAATGAATGCAAATGACAGCGGTGCTCTCCAACTAGTGCTTTTTAATAAGAGAATGATGACTCAACATGAAAGTAAATAGATAGGCCCTTCGTAGAGGGAAGCAGGGATTTGTAGAGGTGCCAGAGCTCGGTTTTGAAATAGAGATGAATAATATTTTGAGCGGTATACTTTCATTGTCAACATAACAACCAAGAGATGGCGATATCTTCCATGCTACACACATTATAGGCGGTTCCCAAACAGAATGGTAAAGTTTATACTCCCCCTCCACCAACAAGCATCAATCCATGGCTTGCTCGAAACAACGAGTGCCTCCAACTAAGAACGAGTGCCTCCATTATTGTCAGGAGTAAGCAAGCGAATAATTTTAGAGAAAATAAGAATGCTATTAGGATCAAGTGGGACCCATACTTTATTGTAGTGAGATAGAGGGAGAGCTGACATGTTGTTATATACGTATTTTGGTCATTATCACATGGCAAACGGGATTTGAGCTAACAATAAAGGTGTCCAGTGGCATTTTTGAGCATGTGCCTAACGAAGCGATGGCATTTTTGAGCAGTTGAAATTCCTAGTGGCAAAACTGAGTAGTGAAACACAACCAATGGCATAAATATGAAAACCCTAAAAGTAATCAACACCGAATGCAAGCATGAGTAGGATATAATCCACCATGAACATAAATATTGTGAAGGCTTTGTTGATTTTTTTCAACTACATGCGTGAACATGTGCCAAGTCAAGTCACTTAAATCATTCAGAGGAGGATACCACCCTATCATACCACATCACAACCATTTTAATAGCATGTTGGCACACAAGGTAACCCATTATAAGCTCCTAGCTAATCAAGCATGGCACAAGAAACTATGATCTCTAGTTGTCATTGCAAGCATGTTTATTCATAATAGGCTGAATCAGGAACGATGAACTAATCATATTTACAAAAAAACAGGTCGAGTTCATACCAGCTTTTCTCATCTCAGTCAGTCCATCATATATCGTCATAATTGCCTTTTACTTGCACGATCGAACGATGTGGATAATAATAATAGTGCACGTGCATTGGACTAAGCTGGAATCTGGAAGCATTCAATAAACAGGAGAAGACAAGGCAGTATGGGCTCTTTTGTCAGATCAACAATAATGCATATAAGAGCCACTTCATCAATTTAATTATAGTCTTCTCCTATCGACCCCCAAAGAAAAGAAAAGAAATAAAACTATTTACACGGGAAAGCTCCCAACAAGCAAAAAGAAGAACGGGAAATCTTTTTGGGTTTTCTTTTTAATTACTACTACAAGCATGGAAATTAAAACTAGATAAAAGCTATAACTATTTTTTTTGTTTTTCTTAAGGTTTATTAAACACACAAGAAGAAAGCATAAAAAGGAAAGAAACTAGCATGGATGATACAATGAAAAAGTATGAGCACCGACATCTAGCGATGAGTGTGTGAACATGAATATAATGTCGGTGAGAAATACGTACTCCCCCAAGCTTAGGCTTTTGGCCTAAGTTGGTCTATGGCCACGGTTGGCCTGGCGGATATCCATAGTAATAGTTGGGGTCATACTGCAAAGAAGAAGACTCTGATTGCCAATAGTTGGCAATCATCTCCGGACCCCACTGGTAATTAGACTGTCGTGGAGGATCAACTTGTGGTTCTGACTCTGGCTCTGTGGCTGATGTAGGGTTCCGGTAGGCATGGATGGCCTCTAGTGGAACAAGGTACTTGCCTGCAGATAAATCAAACAAGGAAGGAGCAGGCAGGGTAATAGTCTCAAGATGATGTTTATCAAAGAACAATTTGTATTTAAGCTCCCCTTCCCTATTCTTTATAATAAAATCATGCGCTACCATACTCTTATAATCTAAATAAACAGTGGGCAACAATTTTTCTTCTTTTTCATAGTGCCTAATGGGTATGTTAAAATGTGCAGCTAGGCGTGAAGCATAGATGCCTCCAAAGATGGGGCCCTTTGTACGCTTCAGACTTAACCGTTTAGCAATAATACCGCCCATACTAACAGAGTTATCACAGAATAAACCGTGGAACAAAATAGTAATATCAGGAACACCAAGGTTTCCACAGTTTCCATGACCAATTAAGCAACGACTAGCAAATATTGCAAAGTAGCGTAAAATAGGAAAATGTATGCTAGTGATTCGTGCATCAGAAACCTTCCTCGTTTCCCCTACAGCGATGGTATCAATAAACCCATACACATCACCGCGGTGTGGTTCCTCTATTATGCCCTCGAAAGGCATCAAACAAACCCGACAAAAATCATAAAGTGACATCTCCTTATGCTCATCATATAAAAAAACTCCACCGTAGGTGGTGAGCTTCTAGCATGGAAATGAAAGTTTTGCACAAAGATATTGGTGAGTAAGAGATACTTTCGTGTCGGTCATGGAGGAAGGCAATGAGGCCTGCATTCTCAGCCAATTCATAAAAATCATCATAAATCCCGGCCGCTCTCAAGAAATCATCGGAAGGCCATTCACACGGCCGAACCTCCGCGGTGCGAGGCAGATTATATTTGGGCCTCTCTGCTTTTTCATTTTGCTTTTCCTTCGAGCTTCGGCTCGATGAGCCCCTCAAAAATCTCTTCATTATTTTCTAAAAAATTCTGAAATTTTTAGTAACTTCAAGTAAAAGTAAACCAAACTCAACAAAATTGATAGCAACTACTCCTACAAGTGCCTAGAGCCTATATCATGCATCAAAACTACTTGGAACCACATAAATTTGACATGCAAGCTCAAGAACATGGTCACCTAGGTAGCATAAATTTGCAATGAATAAAGCACTAGAACAAAAACTAATTGGACCAATGGAGGAGTCACATGCCAAGGAACAATCCCCCAAGCAATTTTGTGAGAGGTGCTTTGAGCAAGGAGATCGAAAATGGCAGCAAAATGAGCTTGGACTCGGGTTTGAACTGGATAATCGTGTTTGTGGGAGGAAGAAGGAGTGTGTGGGTGCAGGAATAAGTGGAGGAGGGCCACCGTGGGCCCATGAGGTAGGGGGCGCGCCCAGGGGGTAGGACGCGCCCTCCACCCTCGTGGCCAGGTGGATGCCCCCCGTGATGTGTTCTTAGTGCCGAATATTCTCAAATATTCCAGAAAAAATCATATTTAAATTTCAGGGCATTTGGAGAACTTTTTTTGGGGTATTTTTATATTGCACGGATAATTCAGATAACAGACGGAAAATACTTATTTTTATTTTATTTATTATAAATAACAGAAAGTAAAAGGAGGGTACAGAGAGTTGTGCCTTCTAGTTTCATCCATCTCATGCTCATCAAAAGGAATCGACTAACAAGGTTTATCAAGTCTTGTTAACGAACTCATTCTGGATAACATGGAACCGGTGAAATTTCGAATAACACTATGTTACCTCAACGGGGATATGCACATCCCCAATAATAAGAATATCATATTTCTTCTTGATAGTAGGAAGAGGAAATTCAAAACCTCCAAATATAATCGATGGAATTTTTCCAATAGAGTTGATACTATGAACTTGAGGTTGTTTCCTCGGGAAGTGTATCGTATGCTCATTACCATTAACATGAAAAGTGACATTGCCTTTGGTGCAATCAATAACAGCCCCTGCAGTATTCAAAAAAGGTCTTCCAAGAATAATAGACATACTATCATCCTTAGGAATATCAAGAATAACAAAGTCCGTTAAAATAGTAACATTTGCAACCACAACAGGCACATCCTCGCAAATACCGACAGGTATAGCAGTTGATTCATCAGCCATTTGCAAAGATATTTCAGTAGGTGTCAACTTATTAAAATCAAGTCTAGGATATAAAGAGAGAGGCATAACACTAACACCGGCTCCAAGATCACATAAAGCAGTTTTAACATAGTTTCTTTTAATGGAGCATGGTATAGTGGGTACTCCTGGATCCCCAGGTTTCTTTGGTATTCCACCCTTAAAAGTATAATTAGCTAGCATGGTGAAAATTTCAGCTTCCGGTATCTTTCTTTTATTAGTAACAATTTCTTTCATGTACTTAGCATAAGGATTCATTTTAAGCATATCAGTTAATCGCATACGCAAAAAGATAGGTCTAATCATTTCAGCAAAGCGCTCAAAATCCTCATCATCCTTTTTCTTGGGTGGTTTGGGAGGAAAAGGCATAGGTTTCTGAACCCAAGGTTCTCTTTCTTTACCGTGTTTCCTAGCAACAAAATCTCTCTTATCATAACGTCGATTCTTTGATTGTGGGTTATCAAGATCAATAGCAGGTTCAATTTCTATATCATTATCGTTACTAGGTTGAGCATCATCATGAACATTATCATTAACATTATCACTAATTTCAGGTTCATTACCAGATTGTGTTTCAGCATCAGAAATAGAAATATCATTTGAATTCTCAGGTGTTTCAGTAATAGGTTCACTAGAAGCATGCAAAGTCCTATCATTTTTCTTTTTCTTCCTTTTAGAAGGACTAGGTGCATCTATATTATTTCTCTGAGAATCTTGCTCAATTCTCTTAGGGTGGCCTTCAGGATACAGAGGTTCCTGAGTCATTTTACCACCTCTAGTCATAACTCTAATAGCATAATCATTATTCTTATTATTCAGTTCATTGAGCAAATCATTTTGAGCTTTAAGTACTTGTTCTACTTGAGTGGTAACCATAGAAGCATGTTTACTAATAAGTTTAAGTTCACCTTTGACATTAGCCATATAATCACCCAAGTGTTCAAGCATATTTGAATTGTATTTCAATTGTCTACCAAAATAAGCATTGAAGTCTTCTTGCTTAACCATAAATTTATCAAACTCGTCTAACCATGAGCTAGCAAACTTAGTAAATGGGATTTCAGCTTTATCATATCTATAGAGAGAATTTACCTTTACTACCTGTGTCGGGTTATCAAGACCATGTATTTCTTCGATAGGTAATGGATTAAGATCATATGTTTCTTCAATAGGCGGTAAATTTAGACCATGTATTTCTTCAATAGGAGGTAGATTCTTAACATCTTCAGCTTTAATACCTTTTTCTTTCATAGATTTTTTTGCCGCTTGCATATCTTCAGGACTGATAAATAGAACACTTCTCTTCTTCGGAGTTGGTTTAGGAATAGGCTCAGGAAGTGTCCAATTATTTTCATTTGTCAACATATTATTCAATAGAATTTCAGCTTCATCCGGTGTTCTTTCCCTGAAAATAGAACCAGCACAACTATCTAGGTAATCTCTGGAAGCATCGGTTAGTCCATTATAAAAGATTTCAAGGATTTCATTTTTCTTAAGGGGGTGATCAGGCAAAGCATTAAGTAATTGGAGAAGCCTCCCCCAAGCTTGTGGGAGACTCTCTTCTTCAATTTGCACAAAATTATATAGCAGAGAAGTAATAAATCATATCCTGGGGACTACGCACACAACCAGGATCAAGAGAATTAAACCATATATTAGCATCACCCTTTAATGAGAACAGAAATAATTTAAGGATATAAAGGTAGCGAGATTTCTCATCATTAGTGAACAGGGTGGCTATATCATTTAGTTTAGTAAGATGTGCCACAGCAGTTTCATATTCATAGCCATGAAAAGGATCAGATTCAACCAAAGTAATTATATCAGGATCAACAGAGAATTCATAATCCTTATCAGTAACACGGATAGGTGAAGTAGCAAAAGCAGGCTCAGGTTTCATTCTAGCATTAAGAGATTGCTGCTTCCATTTAGCTAATAATCTCTTGAGCTCGTATCTATCTTTGCAAGGTAAAATAGCTAAAGCAGCTTATTTTTCAAAAACATAACCCTCAGGAATAATAGGCGATTCATATTCATTTGGGGGAGAGTCTTCATCATCACTTTCATCAATGTTATGAGTTTCAATAATTTCATTCTCTCTAACCCTAGCAAGTTGTTCATCAAGAAATTCACCAAGTGGCACAGTAGTATCAAGCATAGAAGTAGTTTCATCGTAAGTATCATGCATAGCAGAACTGGCATCATCAATAACATGTGACATATCAGAACGAATAGCAGAAGCCGGTTTAGGTGTCGCAAGCTTACTCAAAACAGAAGGTGAATCAAGTGCAGAGCTAGATGGCAGTTCCTTACCTCCCCTCGTAGTTGAGGGATAAATCTTGGTTTTTGGATCTCTCAAGTTCTTCATAATGATAAGCAGATATAAATCCCAAGTGACTCAAAGAATAGAGCTATGCTCCCCGGCAACGGCGCCAGAAAATAGTCTTGATAACCCACAAGTATAGGGGATCGCAACAGTTTTTGAGGGTAGAGTATTCAACCCAAATTTATTGATTCGACACAAGGGGAGCCAAAGAATATTCTCAAGTATTAGCAGCTGAGTTGTCAATTCAACCACACCTAGAAACTTAATATCTGCAGCAGAGTGTTTAGTAACAAAGTAATATGATAGTAGTGGTAACGGTAGCAAAAGGTAATGATAGCAAAAGTAATGTTTTTGGTACTTTGTAGTGATGATAGTAATAGCAACGGAAAAGTCAATAAGCGAAGAACAATATATGGAAAGCTCATAGGCAATGGATCAGTGATGGAGAATTATGTCGGATGCGGTTCATCATGTAACAGTCATAACATAGGGTGACACAGAACTAGCTCCAATTCATCAATGTAATGTAGGCATGTATTCCGAATATAGTCATACGTGCTTATGGAAAAGAACTTGCATGACATCTTTTGTCCTACCCTCCCATGGCAGCGGGGTCCTAAGGGAAACTAAGGGATATTAAGGCCTCCTTTTAATAGAGTACCGGACCAAAGCATTAACACATAGTGAATACATGAACTCCTCAAACTACGGTCATCACCGGGAGTGGTCCCGATTATTGTCACTTCGGGGTTGCCGGATCATAACACATAGTAGGTGACTATAGACTTGCAAGATAGGATCAAGAACTCTCATATATTGATGAAAACATAATAGGTTTGGATCTGAAATCATGGCACTCGGGCCCTAGTGACAAGCATTAAGCATAGCAAAGTCATAGCAACATCAATCTCAGAACATAGTGGATACTAAGGATCAAACCCTAACAGAACTAACTCGGTTACATGATAAATCTCATCCAACCCATCACCGTCCAGCAAGCCCATGATGGAATTAATCATGCACGGCGGTGAGCATCATGAAATTGGTGATGGAGGATGGTTGATGATAACGATGGCGACGGATTCCTCTCTCTGGAGCCCCGAACGGACTCCAAATCAGCCCCCCCCCCGAGAGGTTTTAGGGCTTGGCCGCGGCTCCGTATCGTAAAACGCGATGAATCCTTCTCCCTGATTTTTTCTCTCCCCGAAAGCAAATATATGGAGTTGGAGTTGAGGTCGGAGGAGCTCCTGGGGGCACGAGGTAGGGGCGCGCCCAGGGGCAGGCGCGCCCCCACCCTCATGACTAGGGTGTGGGCCCCCTGGTCTTCATCTTTTGCAAGGATTTTTTTATTATTTCCAAATAGACGTTCCGTGAAGTTTCAGGTCATTCCGAGAACTTTTATTTCTGCACATAAATAACACCATGGCAATTCTGCTGAAAACAGCGTCAGTCCGGGTTAGTTCCATTCAAATCATGCAAGTTAGAGTCCAAAACAAGGGCAAAAGTGTTTGAAAAAGTAGATACGACGGAGACGTATCACACGTCAATAAAAAGTCGAAGCACAGTGGTTCGGTTATCGGTCCTCAAAAAAATTGGAGAGATAAGATCGATGCCGACAACAGATTGATGAGGCACTATTTTGTGGAGAATCCCACATACCCCGAGTCATACTTTCGGTGCCATTTTAGGATGAGCATCGAGTTGTTCAAACACAATGCAGAGAAACTGGCGAGCCATGATTGGTTTTTTCAGCAAAGGAGGAATGCCGCCGGAGAACTCGGACATAGCACCTTTCAAAAGGTGGCAACCGCTTTGCATATGTTGGCATACAGTATTTTGGATGATCTAGTTGATGACCACTTGGCCATGGTGAGATTCAAGCCATCATGTGTATCAAGCGCTTCGTAATCGGAATTGTGCAAGTGTTTGGCCTGGAATATTTGAGAGCTCCCAATGCTGAAGACACTGCAAGGCTTTTGGAGATGAATAAAGCTCGCGGGTTCCCAAGTATGCTTGGCTCAATAGATTGCATGCATTGGAGTTGGAAGAACTGTGCTAAGGCATGGCATGGACAATTCCACGGCCAGATAAAGGTGAAAGCACAAGTGCTCCTTGGGTGATTTTGGTAATTAATGTCAACATATCTTTTGTTGGACTAATGCTTTTATCCAGTGTATTTTAGACAAGTTCAACAATGGCGTGGAAAGTACAAGAGGATGTGGAACCCCTTCAACGTGTCAAGGACACATATTGGCAAAAGCTCAAGACTCCTCATTTCTATTTTAGTGATCCAAGATCACATTGAGTCCATAAGAAAGCCAATACTATTAAAAGGGGGTGAGGTATTTCTTAATGGCTTGCTTGCTCAAATGCTTAGTGATATTTCTCCAAATCCCTCAACCACTTTCTCATTCCAAATATGTCACCCTAAACTCCAACTCGGCGCCACCGATTCTTTATATTCGGCGCCACCGAGTTCATATGACATAGCCACTGCCAGAAACCCTAATAGTTCGGTCATACCGAGACGGATCTCGGTCTCACCGAGATGGCCTTGCCAATTCTCTGTTGCCTGTTGCAATTATTTCGGTCTCACCGAAATAGCGATTGGTCTCACCGAGATGGCTTGACCAATTCTCTGTTGCCATATTGCTTCACTTCGGTCTCACCGAGTCGATGCAATCGGCACCACCAAGATGAGATTTTCCCTAAGCCCTGGCACATCGGTGCCACCGAGTTGTTCTAGTCGGTCCCACCAAGATTCCTAACGTTCACATTTTTTAACTAAATCGGTCTCACCGAGTTCGTCTATTCGGTCTGACCGAGTTGGGTCAAATGTGTGTAACGGTTGGATTTTGTGTGGAGGCTATATATACCCCTCCACCCCCTTCTCCATATGTGAGAGAGCCATCAGAACGTGCCTACACTTCCAGCATACATTTTCTGAGAGAGAACCACCTACTCATGTGTTGAGGTCAAGATATACCAATCCTACCACAAGAATCTTGATTTCTAGCCTTCCCAAAGTTGCTTTCCACTCAAATCATCTTTCTACCATATAAAAATCTGTGAGAGAGAGTTGAGTGTTGGGGAGACTATCATTTGAAGCACAAGAGTAAGGAGTTCATCATCAACACAACATCTATTACCTTTTGGAGAGTGGTGTCTCCTAGATTGGTTAGGTGTCGCTTGGGAGCCTCCGTCAAGTTGTGGAGTTGAACCAAGAAGTTTGTAAGGGCAAGGAGATCGCCTACTTCGTGAAAATCATCTTTCCACCATATTCAAATCTATGTGAGAGAGTTGAGTGTTGGACTGCAGCTGCGTACGGTGCCCCGCCTCCAGCCGTGTATGGCGCCCCGCCTCCAGCTGCGTACAATGCATCACCTCCAGCCACGTATGGCGCCCTACCTCCAGCCATGTACGGCGACCATGGATTCCTATGACGTACCTGTGACTGCTGCAACACCCTACAACGCTGCACCAACGATCTACGGGGGGTACCGGCCGACTCCTCCGATCGCGTCGTTCTATAGTGCATATGCTCCGTCCTATGGTGCTTACCCGGCATCGTATCCTCCGCCGGCTGCGGCTCCTTCGACGGAGCTTGTTCATATCTCGTCGGCGCCTGATGGTGGTCTACATCAGGGCTACTACGTGCCGCCTCTGCCAGATCATGTCGCTGTTGTTGCACCATTCTACTTCGCAGACCTCATCCCGGTGAATCTCACAATGGATAACTATCTGTCGTGGCGTGTACAGGTGATGCTGCTTCTCCGTGGTCGCTACTTGGAGGGCTTTGTTGATGGTACTCTATCGTGTCCCCGCCATATCATCCGGGGCATCATGCGTGTGTGGCTCAAGATCAAGCCATCCTATTTGCTATCCAGTCCTCTCTCACGGAGAGAGTCTCGTCGCCTGTTATCTTTGCCGCTATGTCTCGGGGCGCGTGGACGGCTCTACATACCAGTTTTGCTTCGCAGTCCCAGGTGCGTGCTTATGCTATTAACACTACGCTTGGGAGGGGAAGCTTCCTGACCTCACTGTCACTGACTACTTCAACAAGGTGATGGGTATGGCTGACACACTTGCCTCCATTGGCAAGGCTCTTAGTTCGGAGGAGTTCACCTCTTATGTGCTCAATGGACTAAGTGACGACTATGATAATTTGGTGGAGAATATCAATGGTCGTGACACTCCCATCCAGCTGCGTGAGTTGTATGCGCGCCTTCTTGCCACGGAACAACGCATCCAGGCTCGTCGCTCTACGCCGAGTTACCCTTCCGCCAACGCTGCAAATCGTGGGAAGGGCAAGCCCTACAAGCCACCAACTAGTGGCAAACCTCCGCCGACCACGCCTAAGTCGCGGAACACCACTACCTCCACGGGAGGTCGAGTCCGTGCCTGCTGCCCTTCATGTGGTGCTTAGGTCCCCTGCTAGCTGTGTGCACTTGATGGTCACCTTGCCTCCCGGTGTCATCGTCACTTCAAGCACGATTTCTTGGGGATCGGGAACAATGGCAAGGGTAATGAGAAGCATGCTGCTTTGGCAAGTCACGAACAGGGGCATACTCCTTCCTATCCGGTTAATGCATCTTGGTACATGGATACGGGAGCTATCAATCACCTAACGAGTGAGATGGGCAAGCTCTGTACACAGGAGCGATACCATGGACACGATCAGGTTCGCACCGCTAATGGGGAAGGTATGCACATCTCACATATTGGTCAGGCATCACTTCTTACCCGTCAATCCACACAATTACGTCTTCTTAATGTCCTTCATGTTCCCTCTGTTTGACGTAGTTTGATTTCAGTTCCTAAACTTACTCGTGATAATAATGTTCTTGCTGAATTTCATCCTTTTCATTTTTTTGTTAAGGACCGGGACACGACGAACGTACTCCTAAGAGGTTGACTACACAATAATGGTCTCTATGCACTTGATGTGCCACCAGCTCCTAGTGCTTTCAACGGTGTTTGTGTGTCTCCATCACATTGGCATGCACGCCTTGGTCATCCCGCCACTCCCATCGTTTGCCATGTACTTCATCATCATGAGCTTCCAGTTGTGTCCAATAAACATGTTGATGCAGTTTGTGATGCCTGTCGGCAAGGCAAGAGTCATCAACTTCCTTTTTCAGAGTCGAGCCGTGTAGTTAATAAACTGCTTGAACTTGTGTTTTGGGATGTGTGGAGCCAAGCCCAAACCTTTTTTAGTGGTCATAATTACCAGGTCAGTTTTATTGATGCTTACAGTCGATTTACTTGGCTTTATCTTCTTAAACGCAAGTCTGATGTGTTTAATGTTTTCTTGCAATTCCAAGCGCAAGTTGAGCGACTGCTCAGTCACAAATCATACATGTGCAATCCGATTGGAGGGTAAGTATCACAACCTCAATTCATTCTTTAATAAGCTTGGAATTACACATCGTGTGTGTTGCCCTCATACACATCAGGAAAACAGTGTAGCTGAGCGTAAGCATCGCCATATAGTTGAGACTGGTCTTGCTTTGCTTGCCCATGCCTCTGTTCCTTTTCGGTTTTGGAGTGATGCGTTTTCCACTGCATGCTTTCGCATTAACAGACTCCACGACTTCGTCAGATGAAAACACCACTTGAACTCTTGCTGAATGAAATCCTTGATTATACTTTTCTCAAGGTCTTTGGGTGTGCGTGTTGGCCACATCTTCGTCTATATAACAAACAAAAGTTGGAGTTTCGGTCTAAACAGTGTGTGTTTCTTGGTTATAGTTCTCTTCATAAAGGGTACAAGTGTCTTCATGTTCCCTCTAACCATGTCTACATCTCTCATGATGTGGTGTTTGATGAGAATGGTTTTCCTTTTTCCGCACTTCCAGTCACCTCCACCACTCCCACTGCACCTGAAAAATTTGTTGTACCTTTGCCTAGTCAATTTGTTGATGCTACATATACCACCTTGTTGCTACCTAACCATGGTGCAGGTACTGGACGAGGAGCATGCCTCGAGCTTCTGGATGAGCAGCCGCCCGCGTCTCCTCCGACATCTGCCGAGCCCGCTTGCGACAGCCCTCCGTCATCGGGCTCGCCGACAGTGCTGGCCGAGTCGGGCCCTGACACCTCAGTCCCGCATGGGTACGCTGGCCGAGCCGGGCCCTGACACCTCAGTCCCGCATGGGGCTGGTCATGCGCTGGCCGAGCCGACTGAGACGGTCGAGCTGGTCGAGCCAGCTTCGCCCGCGCCAGTCTCTACTGTAGGGCCTGAGTCGGCATCCCCGCCGGCGCTTGCTGATCCAGCGTCCACGCCTTCCTCACCAGGTCGGTCGCCTGGCACGACTAACTCTGCGTCTGGAGAGCAGTATGCATCATCATTGCCATCTTCATTGACTCCGTCTCCGCCGCCACCTCTGCCGCCTACCGCTATTCTGCATCCTCATACGCGCAGTTAGAGTGCTATTGTTCAGCCGAAGGAGCGCACCGACGGCACGGATGCATGGATTGCGGCGTGTATGGCACTGACGGATGCTGACCCCACTTCTGAGCCTCGACATTTTCAGGCGGCTCTTCAGATTCCTCATTGGCACAGTGCCATGGAGCAGGAGTTTCAGGCACTACAGAGGAATGATACTTGGCGTTTCGTCCCTCCTATGTCTGGTGTCAACATCATTGACTCCAAGTGGGTGTTTAAGGTAAAGAAGCATGTTGATGGTTCTATTGAGCGATACAAGGCATGGATGGTGGCCAAAGGGTTTAAACAATGGTATGGTCTTGATTATGAGGATACCTTCGGTCCAGTTGTCAAACAGACCACCATTCATCTGCTTATGTCCTTGGTTGTTGCCAAAGGGTGGTCTCTCAGCTTGATGTTCAGAATGCTTTTCTCCATGGGGTCCTGGTGGAAGAGGTTTACATGTGGCAACCTCCAGGTTTTGTTGATCCTGCTTGTCCACATCATTTGTGTCGTCTTTTAAGGTGCTTTATGGACTTAAGCAGGCTCCTCGTGCATGGCATGCCCGACTAGGCTCGGTTCTTCGACGTCTTGGGTTTGTTCCGTCCACTGCTGACATGTCTCTGTTCCTGCTCCATCGCCCTGAGGTTACTATGTACCTGCTGGTTTATGTTGATGACATTATTCTTATCAGCTCCTCGGTGACTGCCGCTGATCGTCTGTTGTCTGCTCTGGGTGGTCATTTTGCTGTCAAGGATCTGGGTGCTCTCCATTACTTCCTTGGTCTGGAGGTTTCACGGTCCCCTGCTGGCCTGACTCTCACTCAGCATAAGTATTCCTTGGACTTGCTGCGACGTGCCGGTATGTTGCAATGCAAGCATGCTACCACCCCTATGTCTGCGACTGGTCGGTTCTCAGCCTTGGATGGTGCCTTGCTTCCTTCCGATGATGCTACAGAGTACCGCAAATATTGTTGGTGGTTTGTAGTACTTGATTGTCACACGACCGAACATCTTCTATGCGGTCAACCGTGTGTGCCAGTATCTTCATGCTCCTCGGACTTCACACTGGTCAGCTGTGAAGCTACTGCGTTACATCTCTCATACTGTCTCTTATGGCTTGCATCTTCGGCCTACCTCCTTGAGTGATCTCTCGGCGTTATCTGATGCAAATTGGGCTGGGAACCTAGATGACCGGCGATCAACGGGGGGCTATGTTGTCTTCTTTGGTCGCAACTTGATCGCCTGGAGTACGCGCAAGCAGGCCACAGTATCTCGGAGTAGCACTGAAGCAGAGTACAAGGGGGTTGCCAATGCCACGGATGAGCTTATTTGGGTACAATCTCTATTGAGAGAGTTGGGAGTCTCTCAAGCCGTATTGGGTGTCGTGCAGTTTCCCAAACTCTAGCTTTTACAATACGCCCGGGCGGGCCGCCCGGTCATGATTTTTTGACCCAAACAGGCCCCTCAAACAGTCGTCAAACGCCTGGGCTGACCGGCACCCCCCATATCCAGCCCAAATATGGGGCGGATATGGGGGCGCCCGGGCACACCTGCCACGTTGGACCCGACAGCCCGACCCTACCCCAAATTGCACCAAATCCACCCCGAAGACCAGCCGGATCCATTTGCTATATCCTCTCTTCTTCCTCCTTCGTGTCATCCGTCTCGCGCTCCACCGCCACGGCCGCTCTGTAGGCGTTCCTAGGCTCTCCGTCACGAGCTCCGGAAGAGCGCTCCCGTCGTCTCCGCGGGGGGCGTCGTCGCCGGCCCGGACGCTGTCGTGGTACGTCCGCCAACTCTTCGGCTCCGCCTTGCGCTTGATGTGTTCGACACATTGACCGGCCGAAATTATTGTGATTTTTTTAGGTAAATGATGGATTCCGATGCTTCGTCAGACGAGGAGTATGGACTGACGAAGCTTGACAAAATGATTCAAGATGAGTTATTCGATTCGTCGAATTCGGATGAAGAAGTGGACATGATCATGCTCATGAGCATGCAAGAGGAAATGGACCGGCAACTGGAGCATATTCTCAACTTTAAGGGCTCAATCAAAGGGAGAAGAGTGATCAACCGGAACAGGGTGTCCGGAGCAAAGCTACTGCACAATGACTACTTTGCTCCCACACCTGCTTTCTCGGAAGATCTATGGTTTCGTCGCCATTTTTGCATGCGAAAACCATTGTTTTTGAGCATTGTCGAGGGAGTGGAGGCACATGGCGACTACTTCAAGCTCAGAAGGGATTGCTGCGTCCAACTCTCTTTCTCGGCCAAGTAGAAGTGCACGGTTGCCCAAAGCCATGATTTCAAAGCACCCAAAGAACAAGTTGAAATCTTGGAAGATCAAAATGCGGCTCAGCTTATGAACTTTCTGCAGATGCATCAAAATCTTCGAGATCAGCAGATGCACACACATCTACTCAATGATCTTGTGGAGCACATGTGGATCCACAATGGCAACCAAGGAGACAATGCTTGGGTTTGGCACTTCAAATAAATTTTATGTAAACGCTATCTATGCTTGATACCAACAATTGCTATTTACATGCAACATTGTGTTGCATGATCGACGTGCATGGATTTAAGAGTACGGATTTAAGATATGTGGATGCACGAAAGAAAATATGAGGGCTCGTCCGGATACGCCCGCGGGCGTTTGAGGGGCCGGATTTGTCAAGTCCGATTGTAGATGCTCTTATCGTTGGAAGCTTAGTATGAGAAGCGCAAAACATCTGGGAGTTCGGAAGTTCAGATTCTTCCATTCTCTACAAGTTAGCTTTGTTATGGTCGATCGCAAGGTAAGCAGTGCAACACTGAGGTAGAATGGATGGACTGGTGCATTACAACTTAAGAACCTGAACAAGTATTCTCTATTTGTTTTCTCAGGGAGGTAGAATGGATGGGCTAGTGCCGCAAGTCAGAATTGATCAATTCAGACATCAGCTAAAGAAAAGGATCAGTGTGCACAATCAAACACTTTAACCTCTATTATGCCAAGCAAAGGTACAGATCAGTACACCACCCATTGAGGATCTGTTTCACTCAGCTAACATTGGCGAAAGGAATCTTCAGCCGGATTATTTACCCATATTCGCGTATAATGTGTTCCCCTTCTCAATGTTAGAGGAACACACTGATCAAAATACCATACTCAGGTCAAACAATATATCTTCAGTGTTCAGTAATCTGCATGCCTAACAAAACACTGACATGATTTGACAAAAGATAGCACTGATCATGCATAATTTCTAAGCGACTATGTACTACCAACTTGCTTTCACTAATTATTCACTTGCTCATCTGTCAGACTTTACTTATGAGCCCACATGAATATATATGCACAATTTCAGGTCGCTCTGAAAGAATTTTTTTTTTGAATTTACTATTCACAAGGGAGCATGTTAGTATAAAATTCTGAATTCTAAACTCGGATCCCAAACAAATAGTAAATAAATTCTAAAAGTTCTAATTTTTTTGTAGATGTTTATGTTAGTGTAACACAAGTGTGCTTGCCAATTTTCATGTAGAATAGGATAGCAGTGCTTCGTTGGTGAAGAAAAACAAAACTAAGTGTAACATTAATTTGGAGGTAACATTTGTCGTTCGACTTGTTTTTTTTCACAGCTTAAAATGCTTTAAGCTTTCCTTCTAAAACTTTGTAGGTACTATTTGGGCGAGACAATGAACACATCTATCTTTTCCAAAATATATAACCTAGCCAAAATATATTTTTTCGCACGCAGGTGTATATATTCCCTAGAGCCAAAAGCAATATTCGAAATAAAACTATATAAGCAGGCACGGCAAAGCACGCCTGTTCCTCTAGTTCCTATTCTACAAGGCCCGGTAATTTTGAAGTTTCGACACAACCAAAACATATAAAGGCTTTAAAACCTTACGAAAGTATTCCCCCCAATCACTTTATATCCACTTTGTTGACCCCCACAACGCATAGTTCAGTATTCTGATTCTACATTGTACTCAACCTGAACAATCCCCGGGAGTATATCCACTATTCTGCTGTGGACTACCCACGTACATTTTATGAGTAATAAGACTGCTCAAGTCCCAATCCAAGTACTAGGAAATATGCTCTGAGAGCTACATGTTTCTGACTCTATAATGGAGAACTATGTTTATTTCATTACACCAAACAACAGCTATCAAAAGGCGGATGTTTATCCGATTAAGAAAAAGGCACACAATTGATTAATCACTAACATGTGATCTGCAGCAAGCACTTGCTATTCAAGCTTCGCTCACGTCTGTAGGATAGCTCCCCAGGACTCTTAAAAAGGTTGCAAACTCCTGCAAATAAAAGTAACATGAGTCACTGTTCGCTTGACGCCAGATAAAAACTACCAAGAAATATCACCTCCAAATTTCTGAGAGCATTCTGAGTTTTTGGATCAGCCATAGACGCCTCAAGATCGACATAAAACAGGTAGTCGAAGTACCTATTCAGCCAAGGATCAAATGGTTAGAATTAGTGCTTTTCATATTTGGGTAACACTTAATGAAACAAAATTGAATAAACACGAGGATTGTAGGGTTACTATCTAACTTGACTCGCGTGGAGAAAGCATCATCAGCTACACGAAAAGGCCTTTTCTTGTGTGGACGGCTTTCTATCTTCACATCAACATACTGTTAGAGAGTTATACAAAGCACATGCAAGTGATGAACCAAGGCAATGTTATTTAATACACCTTGGTGAGGTTGATTTCCCTCAGTGCAAAAACTGCAAGTGCCTTGAAGAGCTGTCCAGGTCCTTCTTCAAGTGAAAACACAATACTAGTCTGAAAATCAAATGATCATGCAACCAATCAACCGACTTTGTTTTCCCCCTCCGTAAGGAGTGAACTACTGGAAGGAAGATGAAAGAGACTTCCCATTGCAATCTATACCTTGAATGGCTTATCAACCCGGGGTATAATAGGTTCCCGAGCAAGCATCATAAAACGGGTGACATTGACTTTTTCGTCCTAAGGTACATAATGGACTTATGGTGAGGATAAAGAACAAAATACAATGTCCCAATTTAGCCTAAAATCATGATACCTGAATATTTTCAGCAAGAATATCGAGTCCATAAAGTTCAGCAGCTAATGAACTGGCAACAGCACCAGTGTCTTGGAGCATTTGTTCTGCGACTAACTATGAAACAAGCATATAGCGTTATGGTTAATGACAATGACTTTACACCATGAGTCACTTGAAAGAGTGAACCAAATATATAGCCATCAGAAGATAAATTCCGCGTAAAAGAGGAAGCATCATTATACCTTTGCTGCACCAGCAGTGTCATCAACGGCCTGTCTATGTTCAATTCCTAACTCTGTCAGCGTATGCTCACATTGCGCAAGAGCCTGAGAATTTAAATTAATGTGCCTGTAAGGTTATTACAGAAACAAGTGAAAAATATCGAGGCCACACTATCCAATAGGTTTTACCTGGGGATGACTAATGACATTTCTTAGGTTCCCGATCTTCACTCCACGGTTGGCTAACAAGCAATGCCGAACTGCAAGGCGAACCTCTCCAACTATGTGCAGTTCATGCCGAAGTAAAAGGTCATAGTTCCGATGTATACTACCACCCAGAGTATTCTCAAGTGGCAGTACCGCCCTATCAACTATCCAGTTTTGAACAGCCTGATAAAGATCCAGAAGACATCAAAATTGCAGCACATTTTTTTTTGCAACATACACCTTCTATGTATTACAATATGCCATGCAACATATGGAATACAATTGCTCTGATCTACTGCTGTCTGAAAAGGCTAGTTTAGAAGAAGATTTTGCTAATAAAACAATCTCTCCGGTTACCTAAGGGATGTCGTTTTGAGCATATTTAGGGTCAACTTATGGAACTTCGACTACCAATATCTTTAAAAATATTTAAATTAGATACTTACAAACCATCCATACGTATATATTCGACTAGACGGGTACTTTCATAATACATAATTTTGTTCGAGTACATAAATGACAGCAGAAATGAATGACCAAATGATGAGCATGCTGTCTCGAGAAAAGAACGAGTATGGAGTATGGACAAATGAATATGTGCCAGCAATAGGTTCTTTGTGCAGTGCTAGCATATTCCATCTAATAAACTAACACGGAGCATGCTTGTGTACTTGCACTAATGCTAAGGATGTCGTGCAACAAATACTGAGCCTGGAGGAGGGGAAGAGGGTGCTAGTAGCTTGCATGCTTTGGAAATGGTGGCAGAGGAGGAATAAACTGAACAAAAAGGAAAATGTGAGCACAATTGAAAGCACAGCCATTCAGGCAAAGAAGTGTGCGTTCGAATCACTGAAGCTGCATGAGAAGCCCATCAACCAGCAAGCTAGACAAGCATTACCATTGTGGCAGTGTCCCGTCGGAGACACTTTGAAAATCAATGTAGACGGTGCTTTTCACGACACAATAAAGTCTGGCGGCTGGGGCTTTGTCATACGCGGCCGAACAGGAGCTGTACGAGGTGCAGGTGCGTGAAGACTCACTCATGTGTACAGTGCGAGTCAGACTGAAGCGGAGGCCTGTTCAGCAGCACTGCAGACGGCAGCCGAGTGGGGAATAATCAATATTCAAATTGAGTCGGACTGCCAGCAGCTGATTAAGGCGTTGGAAAGCACAGTTTTCGATATGTCACCGGAGGGTGTTATCTATAGAGACATGCGACAGTTCCTGAGGCTTAATTTCAGCTCTGTTATCTGTTCCTATACTATAGTCCCCGTGCATGTAACAAAGTTGCTCATGCCCTTGCCGGGTTTGGAGCTCGTGGCCAGGATACCTGTTGTATTTGGGTGGAATCTGTGCTGGTTGATGTAAGTGTTCTGGTGGCTGGCGATCTTGCCGACAGTCTTAATGAAATAGAGAATTTCAAAAAACTCCAAACCATATTTCATCAACAAACATTTAACCTCATTTGAATGTCCCATCTTCTGGAATCATGACATGAATCAACATAAAATGCGCAACTCACTGCACCACGAACAGCATACACAAACATATCTAAACAGGCCCAAAAAAGGATCATACTAGGATACCTGAAATGCAGTATCAAAGTGCTCGCAGGGCACTGTCTGGCAATTTGGATAGGCCTTCTTTGCTGCAGCCTCGCTGTACGCTCCAGGGAAGCCCTGAACAATCACCAGACCAGACTCCGTTCAGATTCACAACAAAAAGAGCACATACACAACACAGGGAGATTAATACGCAATGAGACCAAAACAGCACAGGCGTTTCGTCGAGCACCTGGTAGGCAACCTTGAGCCCCTCCCCGCTCGACTCCATTAGATCCGCACTAGTGAGAGGCCCTAATAACCCCAGCACAGAACCACGCACGCCATGAAGAAAGCGCCAGCTGATTAGTTAGTCTAGTTATTATATTATACTAATAAACAAACGAGAAAAGAACTTCTGGAGATCGGCTAAAAAAGCGCCGCCGCTGGACTTACGAGGCAGCCCGTGCGGATCGCGGTACGCGGGCAGAGGGGGGTCGGCGACAGGTATAGGCGGGGCCCGGAGGCCGTTGAGGTCGGCGGACCCTACGCCGTCCGCCACGGGCGCCCGGGGCTGCCGCGATGTAGAAGGGAGGGGGGCCGAGTTAGCGTTGGCGGAGCTGCTGCATTTGATGGAGAGGCGTGGTAGCGGGGAGGAGGGGGACGAAGAGGAGGAGGCGGCGACGGCGGAGCGGGTTCGGGCGGGGAGGAAGGGGAGCCGAGGTGTGGTCATGGAGGCCATAGCCGCCGCGCTGGCCAGGAAGGAAGGAGGGGGTGGGGGGTGGCCGATTGGGGAAGTCGAGAAGCGGAAAAGGAAAATGATCCCACGGCCACGGGATTTTCCAAACGTGACGCGAGATTTCTTTTGCGTGGCGGAAAAGTGGAACACGATGCACGGGCGGTGAGGCTGGAGAACAGTGCGTGGCGACGAGCCAACTGTTGGAAGTGAATAGTAAAAGAGGACTGTCCTATAAAGACGAAAGATACGAGTGATATGACTGAAGGGTGTACCTGGACGGAAGTACGAGTACATAGGTTTCTTGAGGGCGAAGAAAATACATAGTAGTTTTCGCGAGAAACAAGGAATCGATTTAGTTAGTACCCGTTTAATTCTAATACCAATCTATTTAGAGAAGGTTGGGTACGTACTTAGAGCCAAGAAAGTATTTAATGTTTTAAATCGCGTTTCGCCGGGTTTTTTTAGCATCAGTACAGACACAAGCGCTCATATACACGCGCATACACTCACCCCTATGAACGCACACACGCACACCCTACTCTTATGAGCACCTCCGAGAGACTGAGCCGGCATATCATCTTGAGATTTACGAAGTCACCGTAGGCTCCTCGTCGTCGACGAGAATGTCTCCTCCCACTGAAAGCATATCACCGAAAATCCTGAAATAAATTCAGGAATAATGCGAGCACCAGGATTTGAACCCTGGTGGGTTGAGGATATCACTGTCCACCTAACCAACTCAACCACAAGTTGATTCGCACGTTTTGCCGTATTGCAGGGTTCTCCGAGCTAGAGGTATGTCAGCTATCGCCGAAACTATTTACAATAGCATTTATATAAAGTAAAAAGTAAAAATAAAATTGCCAAACAAAAAAGCATTGGCCAAATAGTAAGGTCTAAGAAGAACCCATCATCGTTGCGTCGTCGTGAGTGTGGATGGGAGTCGTGAGTCATCCGAACCTTCAAGATAAAGAAAAAAACTCCCAAGAAAGGTTGGATGCTACACTGTTATGGTTTCTGTTTCTTCATGTTATTTACTAATACGTGCTAGTAGAGAGCTATGCCCAATAGTGTTATAGCAGTTGTAGCTAGTAACATCAGTGGAAAAAATGCTAGCTACAACTTTCGTTGATGACGTGTTATTTTTAATTGAGGTCAGCATTAGTTTTTTCAAATAGTGTTGGTGTCGGCTTAAATCGTATATCATAGCTATGTGATTACTGTTGGCGTAGGAATTTTAGGCAAGGCCGTCTGTATGTGGGCCCCATCATCCTCACCATCCGTGGAGTACTACTGGCATAGAAAAAATACCCACGCCAGCACTGTGTCTGCTACTTGTGGTGTAAGATTTTGTAGCAACGTCACCAGTATTTTAAGTGCGGCCCAGTTCACAGATATTGTGTTCATAAGTATATGCAGCTCTACGTATAAATAGTTGTGCCTAACTAGCTCAAGCTCTCAACATCTGATCTCTTATATTTTTTGTCAATCTTGTTTCTCTCTGCAGATCCTAGATAATACACGTGGTCATCCGCTACCCTCAACCGATTTAATCTATCGACAACTATCGATCTAATCTAGGTACTCCCTCCGTTTCTTTTTAGTCTGCATATAAAATTTCGTCAAAGTCAAACTTTATAAAATTTGACCAACTTCACAGAAAAAATCATCAACATCTACAATACTAAAGCTATACAGTATGAAAATTAATTTCATGATGCATCTAACAAATATTGATTTCATATCGTGAATCTTGATATTTTTTCTATAAACTTAGTCAAAGTTAACAACGTTTGACTTTGACCAAATCTTATATGCAGACTAAAAAGAAACAGAGGAAGTAATATGCCCAATTTTCGGTTTTCCATTGTTAGCAAAAGATATATATATATAGTCATGTTGGAGACCTTTTGTAGGAAATGGGTCGATCAATAAATGAGTTCTTCGAGGTGGCGTTGGAAGATATGAATTGCAAAGGCAAAAAAGATATCTTATGCCCATGTAAGAAGTGTGAAAACGGAGTTTTGATTGACCCTTCCAGTGGTCGTGTGAAGATGCACTTGTTGAAACATAGTTTCATGTCTGGTTAGGCTGTTGCCAATACATGGATGCTTAGATGAGGTGCTAAGCACATTATAGCTTACCAACTATACTCCCCAATGCATAGTTGCTTAGCTTAGGGCATCTTCAATGGTTGTAAGATAGTTGTTGGTAGACTTTGTCACATAGAATTTTTGATGATGTGGCATACAATAAATGAGGAAAGAGAGAAATGTTGTATATACATGAACCAACACCCCTTACACAAGCTTCAATGTAGAATGAGAGATCACCTTATTTATTATCTTGAGCAAACTAGATACAACTTATTGGAGTTGTTGTATGTTAAGACTAGCCACAATGAAGAATAACATAAACTAGTAACATACACATTTCCCTAGACTATGTTACTACCTTCATAGTGGATAGTAACTTAAGTGTGGTAACATGCAAAGATTCATTTATTATGTTATAGACTCATATTGCATTGGGACATGTGATGTTACAGTAACTAGCTAAGTTACTACAACTAGCTCTCTCCTCATTAACTAATTGCCACATATGCAAATTTGCTGAGTTGGACCCGATGTTACTGCTGAAGTTACTCCCACTGTGGCTAGTCTAAGATGTTGGTTGATGACAAGCCATATTTTACCAACAAGCTAACATACAAACTATTGAAGATGCCCTTATGGTTGCTAAGCTTGCTTCATTTAATTATTTAGCAACTAAAGCTCTTCATGTATTGGTGGGCTTCCTTTCTTTAAATGTTTTGCCTAGGTTCACGTGCTTAGCATTGTTTCTTTCTGGGGTCATCACACTCATCTCTCTCCTTTTAAATAACTTGCCACATTAGATTTTTTTGCCTACGTGTAAGGCTTAGCACATGTACAAGGTGGAGCATTCGAAGGGGCCTTACACACGGTGGACAAGTCATGGTGAGGACGAGGAGGATGCCGAAGTCGAAGGGGCGACACATGATGATGAGCCAGAAGGAGGCATGAAGAAAGAGGTCGGACATGAAATCCGGTGTACGAACAGGAAGTCCGTGCAAAGGTTCAGTAAGTGAGAAATCTTTTGTGCAAAAGACAAAAAGAACAGAGCGATAAAGACGTGTCCAAGAAGGAAGATCTAGATGACCATGACGACCAACAATCTGGCGTCTATCAAGAAAAAGAAAAAATCCAACTGAAAACAAAGTGTACGAAAAGAAGACAAAACACGTTGTTGGGTGTAGAAAGTTCCGCCAAAAGAATTCAGAAATGATGCCGCACTTAGTTTTATATATCTTTTATTATTCAATAACATTTGTGTATCGACCGTATTCTAATATTAGTAAAATAAATATTCTCACGTATTTTTTGGATGTAGAAAGCTACGTGAACATTTGCCGTACCTATGGCGTTGATGACGTTACCAACGCCATAGCTATTTTCCACATTGCCTTAACCAATTTGGGGCAAATTTTGTTTCGCGCTAACACACACTCCACTTCTCTCGGGCAGCCGCCGCCACCCTCGTCGCTGCCCGCGCCTACCTTCGACGCCCTGTTGAGCTCCTCGGACGGTGCCGCCGCTGGTGCCGCCCTCGGCCCACTGCTTGCGCCGCTGCTCCTCCCCCGCTGTCGCACCGCCGGCCGTAACCACCTCGACCTGGCCTTCGACATCTCGGGTTGCAAAGAGTCCGCCGTCGCTCTGCCCAGTCGCGGAGACCGCGATTCCGCCGGTAAATGAGATCTTCCCTCTTTTTTAAGTTCACAGACATATTTCTTACAATTGCTACACATCTATATTCCAGGGTAAATTAGTTCTAGTTGTAACATTGTGAGTTGTTTTGGACATGGATTTGAGGAAATGTGGTTGAAATCACGAAAATTTAATTGTTCATAGACAAATTTGTTACAATTATTGTAGAATTTTTGAGGAAATGTGGTTGAAATCATGTATTGTTGGTGATGAGTTGTTTGCAGGGACTGTATAGGGTTGCCAATGTTTTGTCGGAACATTGATTAATTTCCGTTTCGTCAAATTTTTGGCAACCAATATGTCATATTTTTAGCAAAGGTCATCCCGAAATTTTGTATTTTGTATACGAATTAAGTATATGTCCTATTTGTTTGTAGATGTCCGACGTGAGCTCTTCTTTGACACATTCGGCCAACAGTGAAGCGGCCTTTACGGACGCGCAAAGAAACGATGATTATGATGAAGATCTTCATTAGGAGGAGATAAATCCGGATGAGTGATATGTGAGAGGCAGTGGCTACAAAGATATCCCTGGTGAGGAGAGTAATCCTGATCAGGGCGCTGGTACTGCTGAAGACAATATGGATGAGTATTGTGCTGAGGAAGAGGAGGAGGTGGAGGTGGAGGTGGAGGATGCTCAAAAAATCAAGAAGCAGCGAAAACCTAGGAGTCAAAATGCTATTGGCACTAACATGCTTGTGGTCACTCAAGCTAACTCCACTGGTGAGCCTATTAGTCCGCGAAAGGTCGTGACTCACTACGGCAATGCCCTAGGTGTCATCCTTCGAGAAGTCTGCTTCGTCAATGAGTCCAATATAAGGGATTTAGGCAAACATAATTTGTGAGAACTCCTCATAAGAAGGGTGCACGCAAGATTTAAGTTTCCCGACGAGCATGACAAACTATCGTACCCAAAGAATCAGGTTAACAACCATGCAATCCATAAGTTCTCAAAGAATTTGAGTTCTTGGAAATCATCCGCAAGAAAAGAGGTTCACGAAGATTACTCTGTGATCCAGAAGAAGTGGCCTACCTTAGTGAAGATGACTGAAACATTTTCAAGATGAAAAATCAGGAGAACCTTGTGGTGCAGAGCCAGTCGACATGGGAGGAGGACATGCGATCAAAGACATTATGTAACCACACCCTCGGAAGTCGTGGTTTTGTTGGGAAGAAGCCCATGTGGGGCAAGCAGGACACTATACTTGCAGCAAAGGGCATCCCAAACCACTTCGAGCAATTCAAAGACCCCCCTCAAATATAACTATGTCAGGGGCTGGTACCATTATGATTACAAGTCAGGGGAATTTTCCAGTAAGCACCAAACAAGAAGACTTGAAGAAGAACTGGCAAGGCAGCATGTGGTACCTTAGAGCTCTCAAGGGTGCACGTCTAGGTGGAACACTCCTCTTAACCGGCCGATCAATGTGACCCTCGGCAAGGACTCGTTGCATCCGCCGGTGGGTTTCCACGATGCCGGATGCGGAGCCAAATGGGAGCATCATTATGTCGAAGACCACGAGCAGTGATAACCCACAAGTATAGGGGATCGCAACAGTTTTCGAGGGTAGAGTATTCAACCCAAATTTATTGATTCGACACAAGGGGAGCCAAAGAATATTCACAAGTATTAGCAGTTGAGTTGTCAATTCAACCACACCTGAAAGACTTAATATCTGCAGCAAGGTGATCAGTAGCAAAGTAGTATGGTAGTAATAGTAACGGTAGCAATAGTAATAGTACATTTTTGTAGTGATTGTAACAGCATCAACGACTAAAGTAACTTAGCAAAGATCAATATATGAAAAGCTCGTAGGCATTGGATCAGTGATGGATAATTGCGTTGGATGGCATTCATCATGCAACAGTCATAACCTAGGGCGACATAGAACTAGCACCAATTCATCAATATAATGTAGGCATTTATTCCGTATATAGTCATACGTGCTTATGGAAAAGAACTTGCATGACATCTTTTGTCCTACCCTCCCGTGGCAACGGGGTCCATAAGGAAACTAGGAATATTAAGGCCTCCTTTTAATAAAGAACCGGAACAAAGCATTAGTACTTGGTGAATACATGAACTCATCAAACTACGGTAATCACCGGAAAGAATCCCAATTATTGTCACCTTGGGGTATGCGGATCATAACATGTAATAGGTGCATATAACTTGCAAGATAGGATCAAGAACACACATATATTCATGAAAACATAACAGGTTCAAATCTGAAATCATGGCACTTGGGCCCTAGTGGCAAGCATTAAGCATAGCAAAGTCATAACAACATCAATCTCGGAACATAGTGGATACTAGGGATCAAGCCCTAACAAAACTAACTCGATTACATGATAAATCTCATCCAACCCCATCGCTGTCCAGCAAGCCTACGAAAGAATTACTCACTCCCGGCAGTGAGTATCATGAAATTGGTGGTGGAAGAAGGTAGATGATGATGATGATAGCGTTGAATCCCCCTCTCTGGGGCCCGAACGGACTCCGGATCAGCCCTCTCGATGAAGAACAGGAGGTGACGGTGGCTCTGGGTCGTAAAACGCGATGAATCCTTCCCTTTGATTTTTCTTGGTGAATAGGAATATATGCAGTTGGAATTAGGGTTGCCGGAGCTCCAGGGGACCCACAAGTTCATAGGGCGCGCCCTAGGGGGGTGGGCGCGCTCCCTGAGCTTGTGGCTCCAGGGTGGCCCCCCTCTGGTATTTTTTTCCACCAGTATTTTTAATATTTTCCATACAAATTCTTCCTAAAATTTTAGGTCAATCTGAGAACTTTGATTTCTGCACAAAAACAACACCATGGCAATTATGCTGAAACAATGTCAATCCGGGTTAGTTTCATTCAAATCATGCAAATTAGAGTCCAAAACAAGAGCAAAAGTGTTTGGAAAAGTAGATATGACGGAAACATATCAACTCCCCCAAGCTTAACTCATTGCTTGTCCTCTAGCAATTCATTTGACAAACTGAAAGTGACAAAGAATTTTTTTACAAACTCTGTTTGATCTTGTTGTTGCAAATATGTCTAGCCAATGTTTAGGTTTTCAACAAAGATTATGAACTAACCATATTCACAATAACATTTAGGTATCTCATTTACTCATATCAATGACATAATCAACTAGCGAGCAATAATAAGATATTTCAGATGACAAATCTTTTTCAAAATAATCATGATATAATATGAAAATGGTATATCGCTAGCCCTTTCTGAGACCACAAAACATAAATTTAGAGCACCCGTGAAGTTAAAGCACTGACTAGACATTGTAATTCATGGTAAAAGAGATCCAGTGACACTCATACTCAACAAAAACTAAACACAAAGCATAAAAATGACAATAATGCTCTCCAGCTGGTGCTTTTAATGAGAAGATGATGACTCAATAATAAAAGTAAATAGATAGGCCCTTCACAGAGGGAAGCAGGGATTTGCAGAGGTGCCAGAGCTCGAAGTTTTTAAAACAGAGATGAATATAATTTTGAGAGGTATACTTTCATTGTCAACATAGCAACTGAGAGTTTTCAACATCTTCCATGCTAGACACATTATAGGCGGTTCCCAAACAGAAAGGTAAAGTTTTACTCCCCCTCAACCAACAAACACAAGCCATGGCTAGCCGAATCCTCGGATTGCCCTCCATACCAACAACAGTCCAGGGGAGTTTTGTTTCATTATTATATTTTGGTTTTGATCATAGGACTGCGCATCCCAATTACCAGCCGCTTTCTCGTGAATGACAAGCGAATAAACACTCATCGTGAGAATAACCCACCTAGCATGGAAGGTGTTGACCGCCCCTTGTCGCTTCATGAGAGATTTGGGCATACAAAACAGATTATTATTTGAACATTTAGAGTTTGGCACATGCAAATTTACTTGGAACGGCAGGTAGATACCACATATAAGTAGGTAAGGTAGACTCATATGGAATAACTTTGCCTACCGGAGAGCGACAATGATCATAAGCATGCATTGAGATTAATCAACATTGAATACGAGCATGAGTAGGATATAAAACACCATGAACATAAATATCATAGAGGCTTTGTTGGTTCTGATTCAACTACATGCGTGAACATGTGCCAAGTCAAGCCACTTGAATCATTCAGAGGATCATACCATCCTATCATACTACATCATAACCATTCTAAATGCATGTTGACACTCAAGACAAAACATTATCCACTACTAGATATTTAAGCATGGCATGATTAACTATGATCTCTAATTGTCATTGCAAACATGTTTATTCATAATAGGCTGAATCAAGAACGATGGGCTTATCATATTTACAAAAACAAAATAGTTTGAGTTCATACCAGCTTTTCTTTATCTCAATCAATTCATCAAATTTCGTCATGATTGCCTTTCACTTGCAAGACCGAACGATGTGAATAATAATAATAATAATAATAATAATAATAATAATAATAATAATAATAATAATAATAATAATAGTGCACGTGTCATGGACTAAGCTAGAATCCGCAAACATTTATTCAAAGGAGAAGACAAGGTAATATTGGCTCTTTGTTAGATCAACAATAATGCATAAGCCACTCAACATTTTCATCGTGGTCTTCTCCTTACGAACCAATGAAAAGAAAAAACTTCAAAGAAACACACTAAAATATTTTTGGAGTTTTTGTTTTCCTGAAGAAGGCGAAATGAAAGAAAAACAAAAACGAGAAAAACTATATACACAGGAAAGCTCCCAACAAGCAAAAGAAGAATGAGAAATCTTTTGGGGCTTTCTTTTAATATTGCAAACTACTAAGTGAATAAAACAGAAAGAAAAACTAAAAAGAAACAAGAAATATTTTTGGGTTTTCGCTATTTTTAAAACACACGAGAAGAAAGGAAAATAAAACTAACATGGATTATACAATGAAAAAGGATGAACACTGACAACTGGAATGAATGTGTGATGCATGAATGTAATGTCAGTGAGAAATACATACTCCCCCAAGCTTAGGCTTTTGGTCTATGGCCACGGCTGGCTTGGATGCACTACAAAAAAAATACACTTTCGTGATGATACGTGTCTGTCACAGTAGGTCGCGTTTTTTGTCATGCATGTACATCCATGACGATTTTATGACATAATCAATATAGTCATACCTGTGATGTCGTAGAAGTGTTCCATGACATTACCAGAATTATCATCACGGAAGTGTCCACTTTCATGATGATAAATCGCGCGTCACAGAAGTGCTTTCGTCAAGGGTGACCGACACGTGGCATCCACCATAACGGAACGTCGTTCAGCTATCGGGGCGGGTTTTGGATCCGATAACCCATTAACATCCCCGACCAATGGGGATTTTCCACGTGTAAAATCATCATTGGCTGGAGGAAACACGTGTCGGCTCATCGTTGGGACAGATGTCATCCACTCATTGGACGGAAGGTGCCTATGATACGTCGACACGTGGCACGGCCCAACAGAGGCCCATTCCTGTGAAAAGGCTGGCCCATTTGACTTGGTCAAAAGGTGGCGAGCCGGCCCATGGAAAGCTTGTTAACGGTTTGTTCGCATATAGCCCATTTACAGCCCGCTAACCCAAGACCCATTACGCCCTATCCAAATGAGGCCCAGTAGCGTCATCTAGGCCATCCAATATGATTCCACCCCGTTTTCACTTCTGGCGCATGTATGGCCCATGATGTCTTTCGGCCCATATGAGGCCCTATGTAACTCTTGGCCTATTAATGGCCCGTGGTGAAACTGGCCCGTAATGAACAGTGTATCACTTTACACCCATTAACGGCCCGTGGTGAAACTGGCCCGTAATGAACAGTGTATCACTTTATACCCATTAACGACCCGTTATTCCGTTGGGCTGTTTCCAGCCCATGTTATCTTTCGGCCTTCTCAGAGCCCATTTATTCTTAGGCTCATTTCCAGCATTCGTTTACTTACGGCCTGTTACTGTCATTTTCTGCTTGTGGGCCAAATTCAGCCCGTGGTTACAGTCGGCCCGTTTGTGGTCCGTTAATACGTTGGGCCGTTTTCATAGCGTCATCAAATATGGCCTATTAACGATGGCTCGTTATGGTCGGCACATGAATGGACGATTCCAACTCTAGCCCGTTTACGGCCATAATGCGGTCTGTTTGGCCCATGTTTGGCCAATCAATCATACGGCCCATATAAGGCCCATTGATGATACGTCACGCAGAAGGCCTATTGTTTCTACGGCCCGTAGAAGGCCCATTGTTTCTACGGCCCGCAGAAGGCCCACTGTTTCTACGGCCAGTAGGAGGCCCAGTGTCACTACAGTAAATATTAGCCCATGGTTATTGTGGCCTAGTTTTCAAAAATAGGTTATTGCAGCCACTAGCTAACTGCGGAAAAAGAACTGCAATGACTACAAGCAAACAAATAAACAAGACAACAAGGAAATAAATAAGCAAGCAACTAACGCTAGGCTATCACGGCTATTACACATATTACATCCACTGGGCATCAAAGTTCGCCACCAGTGCAAATATAGGGAACAAAGCAGCATATCATATACACTGGTTGTCAAAGTTGGCGACCAACGCAAATAAACGCCGCAGCAAAACAAATCCAGAACTGAAACCACTTCAGAAGATCTCAAGAAACAATATCCTGGGTACCCATAATGCTGGCAAGATGCTTAGCAAGCTTATTAACTTTCTCTTGTTTGGCACTTAAATCCTCCAGCGCTTGTTGTTGCACCACAAAATATGCATCTGAATTTTGCAGGGGCTTCCTCAGTCCTTCAGCTTCTTTTCGCAGCACATCTGATCGATGTCTTTCAACTTGAAGTTGAGACTCAAGAAGACAAACTGATTCAGGCAGTGAGTTCAAAGAGCTTGTGCCAGCAGTAGTGGCCAGTAACTCGAACACTACATCATGACAGGACTTTTGGGTTCCCTCACTGTCGTCAAGATAGTTTTTATCAGCTTTCTTGGAGACCAACAGGGATGTCTCACTATCTTGAACCTTATCTGCATTACTTCCTTTACCATTGGATAATGTGGTACTGTTCTCCAATATTTTGTCCGCATTCTAAAAGAGAAACAAGCAGACACATCACATGTTTACCATGTTGTATATGAAACTCATTTTGGTAAATGAGTTCAGTAGTAAAGTGGACAGGATAACAGCATGAAACAAACATATATCTATGTACCATGGTCACTTTATGGTCTATATCATTCTAGTTTTTATTGCCAAATCAAGATAGAGACACAATTCAAATAATATTTGTTCAAGACAAAGCAGAATAGACAAAATATAAGTGTGGGTAACTATAGAGCAATAACAACACTTGTAATGTGCATGACATGAGAACATAACTGTTTATTCAATTGAAACTGGAATCAACATAGAGCAGGTTACAACAGCAAACCAGTTAAAGAAACAGGTTTAAAACATACATGTTGCGCCATTGGAGTTTCAATTCCATCCTTCAAATTTGAAAATAGTTGGTATGAGTAAATACAGTAATGCAAGAGCAAAGGAGTATGAACCATAGCTACAGAACCTGACCTGAGAACAAATCTTCTTCTCCTTTAAGCGTTGAGTTGAGATTCGGAGTGGTGGTCCTCGTGCTTTGGGCACTGCAGTTCCCTTACTAACTGCTCGTGTTTGGGTGCTCTGTGGTGGAGATGGTGCTGTGTCAACTGGAACTAGGTTACTATCTGCCGGGGTTGGGGTTAGAAGGGGTGTAGCTGGTTCTCTGTCCAACTAGGTAGGGGTACAATCTGCGAGAGTCTGGGTTATGTGTGGTGGATCTGGTCCTTGGGCAAGTATAACCGTGGTTCTATCTGCATCAACTGGTAGCACTATCTTTTCTGAAGGTCATGTTGTTACTCCCTTAGATACTGCCATCACGCTCTCCAATTCAAATGGCTGATAAACAAGAAAAGTAATTGAAAGTATAGACATTGTATGATAGACAGGTGCAATGGATAGTGGGGAATAAAAGAGGGCATGAAATAATTCATATTTATGTTGTCTAACCAAACAGGATAGCATGACACAATTTCACATATATGATGTCTAACTAAACAGGATAGCATGACACAATTTCACATTATGATGGCTAACTTAAAAAGATGGAAAGACATAGTTCAAAATATGAGACTAGGTAAACAGGATGACATGACATAACTATATAATGTGTTTATTAAATAGGTTGGCATGCCATAATTCACATACATTCACGGATAGAATGCCATAATTCAAAATATGATGACTGTAAACACTAAACAGGATGAGATGATATAACTATATGATGTCTTTATTAAATGGGTTGCCATGCCATAATTCAGATAGATGATGTGTATGTACTATGTAAACATGATGGCATGATATAATTCAAATATATGATTTATATAGTAAGCAAGTAAGCAGATGGCAATCCATATATGATGTAAAAACTAAGCAATGCAAGACAACATGCATGACATGGGTAATATAACCCTGCCAAGTTTGAGCATAGACCTCAGGGGGGAAATAGGACTGGTCATCAGTCTCTGAATCCTCCTCTGAGGAGCTCTCTGTAACCAGCAAGATGTCTGCTCAGCAGGTAGCATTGTCTGCTCTGAATACCTTGTTTTCACTCCAGATACTTCCATCACCGCTTCAAATGGCTGATGCACAGGAAGAGTAGTTGAATATACAAACTTTGTCGACAAATGGAACACGTAATACAAAAAATGATAGCATGATATAATTCACATACATGATGATTGGCTAAACAGCATGGCATTGCATAATTCACATATATAATGCCTTTGCAACAAGATAGCATTGTATAATTCACATATATAATGTCTTGCAACAAGATGGCAATGCATAATTCACATATATGGTAATTAGACACCGAATAGGTGGCATTCACACAAAGCATGTCTAAACTAATCAAATGACATAGCAATGCGAGACACCATACGCACGATATGAGCAACATAACCCTGCCAAGTTAGAGCATACACCTCAGGGGGGATAGGACTGGTCATCTGTCTCTGAATCCTCCTCTGAGGAGCTATCCATAACCAGCGAGATATGCACTTCGTCAGATAGCATAGTCTGCTCTGAAGACCTTGTTTTCACTCCAGAATTTGCCATCACTGTGTTAAATGGCTGATGCACACGAAGAGCAGTTGAATGTACTAACATTGTTGACAAATGTAATATGTAACAAAAAAAGGATGGCCTGATATAATTTACATATAAGATGACTGGCTAAGCGGGATGTCATTGCAAAATTCACATATGTGATGCCTGGCTAACCAAGATGGCGTTGCATAATTCACATAAACGATGAATAAACTAAACAGATGGCATTCACACAAAGGATGTCTAAACTAAGCAGATGACATATTTGATGTATAAAGTAAGCAATGCAAGACACCATATGCATGATATAACCAACATCAGCATGCCAAGTTAGAGCGAAGACCTCAGGGGGTAAATAGGAGTTGTCTTCTCCTTCTGAATCCCCCTCAGAACAGATATCTTCCTCTCGATTACAATCTGAAATGCGTGGAGGGGGGGCTGCCTTTGCGCCTACCATGGAGCGACGTCTGCATGAAATTTTATTGCCACACAAGGCTCGTCTCTTTTGCTCTACATGTTCAGTTCCATTGTTTACAATAACTGTCATGCATAGGAATAAAACATAGTGAGATTATGTAAGGAGTGCATGCAGAAATCCAGAGTGGTGGTAGCAACCTGTGGATAGACCCAAAACCAATAATAGCAGGCAGATAACGGCTTCAGTTAAAAAATACAGATAATGGCTTCTTGATACGTCTCCAACGTATCTATAATTTTTGATTTCTCCATGCTATATTATCTACTGTTTTGGACATTATTGGGCTTTATTATCCACTTTTATATTATTTTTGGGACTAACCTATTAACCGGAGGCCCAACCCAGAATTGTTGTTTTTGCCTGTTTTAGGGTCTCGAAGAAAAGGAATATCAAACGGAGTCCAAACAAAATGAGACCTTCAGTAACGTGATTTTCTCAACGAACAAGACCCGGGAGACTTGGACCCTACGTCAAGAAAGAAAAGAGGAGGCCACGAGGTAGGGGGGCGCGCCTAC
>NC_041386.1:122243342-122278439 GCF_002162155.2 Triticum dicoccoides | reverse complement strand
GGGTCCCATGTTGCTCCACCGACGTACTCCTTCCTCCTATATATACCTACGTACCCCCAAACGACCAAATATGGAGTCAAACCCTAATTCCACCGCCGCAACTTTATGTATCCACGAGATCCCATCTTGGGGCCTGTTCCGGAGCTCCGCCGGAGGGGGCATCGATCACAGAGGGCTTCTACATCAACACCATAGCCCCTTCGATGAAGTGTGAGTAGTTCACCTCAGACCTACAGGTCCATAGTTAGTAGCTAGATGGCTTCTTCTCTCTTTTTGGATCTCAATACAATGCCCCCCCCTCTCTTGTGGAGATCTATTCGATGTAATCTTCTTTTTGCGGTGTGTTTGTTGAGACCGATGAATTCTGGGTTTATGATCAAGTCTATGTATGAATAATATCTGAATCTTCTCTGAATTCTTTTATGTATGATTGGTTATCTTTGCAAGTCTCTTCGAATTATCAGTTTGGTTTGGCCTACTAGATTGATCTTTCTTGCAATGGGAGAAGTGCTTAGCTTGGGGTTCAATCTTGCGGTGTCCTTTCCCAGTGATAGTAGGGGCAGCAAGGCACGCAATGTATTGTTGCCATCGAGGATAACAAGATGGGGTTTTCTTCATATTGCATGAGTCTATCCCTCTACATCATGTCATCTTGCTTAAGGCGTTACTCTGTTTTTAACTTAATACTCTAGATGCATGCTGGATAGCGGTCGATGAGTGGAGTAAGACTAGTAGATGCAGGCAGAAGTCGGTCTACTTGTCTCGGACGTGATGCCTATATACATGATCATACCTAGATATTCTCATAACTATGCTCAATTCTGCCAATTGCTCAACAGTAATTTGTTCACCCACCGTAGAATACTTATGCTCTCGAGAGAAGCCACTAGTGAAACCTATGGCCCCCGGGTCTATCTGTTGGGGAACGTAGTAATTTCAAAAAAATTCCTACGCACACGCAAGATCATGGTGATGCATAGCATCGAGAGGGGAGAGTGTTGTCTACGTACCCTCATAGACCGTAAGCGGAAGCGTTATATCAACGCGGTTGATGTAGTCGTACGTCTTCACGATCCGACCGATCCAAGTACCGAAAGCGCGTCACCTCTGAGTTCTGCACACGTTCAGCTTGATGACGTCCCCGCCTTCTCGATCCAGCAAGAGGGGCGAAGTAGTAGATGAGTTCCGGCAGCACGACGACGTGGTGACGGTGTTGGTGAAGAACAATCTTCACAGGGCTTCGCTTAAGCACTACAAAAACTATGACGGAGGATAAACTAGAGGGGACGGGGTTGCCGGCACACGACTTGGTGTTTCTTGATTTGTCTTTGGTGCTAGCCCTGCCCCTCTATTTATATGTTGAGCCCTGGGGTCGAAACTTGGAGCAAAAGCCTCCTCAAAGTCGGTTTTGCCCGAAAGGCAAGAGTCCCACTCGGACTCCAGGACCAAACGCCACAATCCTTGGCGTCTGGCCCAGATGCCATGGGACTCGGCGTTTGGCCCTGGGCCAGATGCCAGGGTCTCCCGCGTTTGCCCCCCTGGCCTCCGCAAAACTCCTTTTGCACCGACTTATAGCCCTGTGGGCCTGACCCCTTGGCCTAACCATATCATCCAATATATGAATCTTTACCTCCGGACCATTTCGGAGCTCCTCGTCATGTCCGTGATCTCATCCGGAACTCCGAACAACATTCGGTCACCAACATACATAACTCATATAATACTATATCGTCAACGAACGTTAAGCATGTGGACCCTACGGGTTCGAGAACTATGTAGACATGACCGAGACACCTCTCTGGTCAATAACCAATAGCGGGACCTGGATGCCCATATTGGCTCCTACATATTGTACGAAGATCTTTATCGGTCAGACCGCATAACAACATACGTTGTTCCCTTTGTCATCGGTATGTTACTTGCCCGAGATTCGATCGTCGGTATCTCAATACCTAGTTCAATCTCGTTACCGACAAGTTTCTTTAATCATTACATAATACATAATCCCGCAACTAACTCATTAGTTGCAATGCTTGCAAGGCTTATAGTGATGTGCATTACCGAGTGGGCCCAGAGATACCTCTCCGACAATCGGAGTGACAAATCCTAATCTCGAAATACGCCAACCCAACAAGTACCTTCGGAGACACCTGTAGAGCACCTTTATAATCACCCAGTTACATTGTGACGTTTGATGGCACATAAAGTGTTCCTCCGGTAAACGGGAGTTGCATAATCTCATAGTCATAGGAACATGTATAAGTCATGAAGAAAGCAATAGCAACAAACTAAACGATCAAGTGCTAAGCTAACGGAATGGGTCAAGTCAATCACATCATTCTCCTAATGATGTGATCCCGTTAATCAAATGACAACTCATGTCTATGGTTAGGAAACTTAACCATCTTTGATCAATGAGCTAGTCAAGTAGAGGCATACTAGTGACACTCTATTTGTCTATGTATTCACACATGTATTATGTTTCCGGTTAATACAATTCTAGCATGAATAATAAACATTTATCATGAAATAAGGAAATAAATAATAACTTTATTATTGCCTCTAGGGCATATTTCCTTCAGTCTCCCACTTGCACTAGAGTCAATAATCTAGATCACATCGCCATGTGATTTAACATCAATAGTTCACATCTTTATGTGGTTAACACCCATAGTTCACATCAATATGTGACCAACACCCAAAGGGTTTACTAGAGTCAGTAATCTAGTTCACATCGCTATGTGATTAACACCCAAAGAGTACTAAGGTGTGATCATGTTTTGCTTGTGTGATAATTTTAGTCAATGGGTCTGTCACATTCAGATCCGTAAGTATTTTGCAAATTTCTATGTCTACAATGCTCTGCACGGAGCTACCCTAGCTAATAGTTCCCACTTTCAATATGTATCCAGATTAAGACTTAGAGTCATCTGGATCAGTGTCAAAACTTGCATCGAAGTAACCCTTTTACGATGAACCTTTTGTCACCTCCATAATCGAGAAACATATCCTTATTCCACTAAGGATAATTTTGACCGCTGTCCAGTGATCTACTCCTAGATCACTATTGTACTCCCTTGCCAAACTCAGTGTAGGGTATACAATAGATCTGGCACACAGCATGGCATAATTTATAGAACCTATGGTTGAGGCATAGGGAATGACTTTCATTCTCTTTCTATCTTCTGCCGTGGTCGGGCTTTGAGTCTTACTCAATTTCACACATTGTAACACAAGCAAGAACTCTTTCTTTGATTGTTCCATTTTGAACTACTTCAAAATCTTGTCAAGGTATGTACTCATTGAAAAACTTATCAAGCGTCTTGATCTATCTCTATAGATCTTGATGCTCAATATGTAAGCAGCTTCACCGAGGTCTTTCTTTGAAAAACTCCTTTCAAATACTCCTTTATGCTTTACAGAGAATTCTACATTATTTCTGATCAACAATATGTCATCCACATATACTTATCAGAAATGCTGTAGTGCTCCCACTCACTTTCTTGTAAATATAGGCTTCATCGCAAGTCTGTATAAAACTATATACTTTGATCATCTCATCAAAGCGCATATTCCAACTCCGAGGTGCTTGCACCAGTCCACAGATGGATCGCTGGTGCTTGCACATTTTGTTAGCACCTTTAGGATTGACAAAACCTTCTGGTTGCATCATATACAACTCTTCATAAATAAATCCATTAAGGAATGCAGTTTTGTTTATCCATTTGCCACATTTCATAAAATGTGGCAATTGCTAACATGATTCGGACAGACTTAAGCATAGATACGAGTGAGAAACTCTCATCGTAGTCAACACCTTGAACTTGTCGAAAAACCTTTTTGCGACAATTCTAGCTTTGTAGATAGTAACACTACTATCAGCGTCCGTCTTCCTCTTGAAGATCCATTTATTTTCTATGTCTTGCCGATCAACGGGCAAGTCAACCAAAGTCCACACTTTGTTCTCATACATGGATCCCATCTCAGATTTCATGGCCTCAAGCCATTTCGCGGAATCTGGGCTCATCATCGCTTCCTCGTAGTTTGTAGGTTCGTCATGGTCAATTAACATGACCTCCAGAACAGGATTACCGTACCACTCTGGTGCGGATCTCACTCTGGTTTACCTATGAGGTTCGGTAGTAACTTGATCTGAAGTTACATGATCATCATCATTAGCTTCCTCACTAATTGGTGTAGTAGTCACAGGAACAGATTTCTGTGATGAACTACTTTCCAATAAGGGAGCAGGTACAGTTACCTCATCTAGTTCTACTTTCCTCCCACTCACTTCTTTTGAGAGAAACTCCTTCTCTAGAAAGGATCCATTCTTAGCAACGAATGTCTTGCCTTCGGATCTGTGATAGAAGGTGTACCCAACGGTCTCCTTTGGGTATCCTATGAAGACACATTTCTCCGATTTGGGTTCAAGCTTATCAGGTTGAAGATTTTTCACATAAGCATCGCAGCCCCAAACTTTAAGAAATGACAACTTTGGTTTCTTGCCAAACCACAGTTCATAAGGCGTTGTCTCAACGGATTTCGATGGTGCCCTATTTAACGTGAATGTAGCTGTCTCTAATGCATAACCCCAAAACGATAGCGGTAAATCAGTAAGAGACATCATAGATCGCACCATATTTAGTAAAGTATGATTACGATGTTCAGACACACCATTACACGGTGGTGTTCCAGGTGGCGTGAGTAGTGAAACTATTTCACATTGTTTTAACTGAAGGCCAAACTCGTAACTCAAATATTTTACTTCTGCAATCAAATCGTAGAAACTTTTATTTTTTGTTACGATGATTCTCCATTTCACTCTGAAATTCTTTGAACTTTTCAAATGTTTCAGACTTGTGTTTCATCAAGTAGTTATACTCATATCTGCTCGAATCATCTGTGAAGATTAGAAAATAATGATACCTGCGGCGAGCCTCAGTATTCATCGAACCACATACATCAGTATGTATGATTTCCAACTAATCTGTTGCTCGCTCCATTGTTTCGGAGAACGGAGTCTTAGTCATCTTGCCCATGAGGCATGGTTCGGAGAATGGAGTCTTAGTCATAATCAAGTGATTCCAAAAGCCCATCAGCATGGATTTTCATCATGCACTTTACACCAATATGACCTAAACGGCAGTGCTACAAATTTGTTGCACTATCAGTTTTAACTTTGCATATTTTGGCTTCAATATTATGAAAATGTGTATCACCACGATCGAGATCCAACAAACCATTTTCATTGGGTGTATGACCATAGAAGGTTTTATTCATGCAAATAGAACAACAATTATTCTCTAACTTACATGAATACCCGTATTGCAATAAACATGATCCAATCATATTCATGCTCAACGCAAACACTAAATAACATTTATTTTAGGTTTAAAATCCCGAAAGTATAGGGAGTGTACGATGATGATCATATCAATCTTGGAACCACTTCCAACACACATCGTCACTTCACCCTTAACTAGTCTTTGTTCATTCTGCAAATCCCGTTTCGAGTTACTACTCTTAGCAACTAAACAAGTATCAAATACAGAGGGGTTGCTATAAACACTAGTAAAGTACACATCAATAACATGTATATCAAATATACCTTTGTTCACTTTGCCATCCTTCTTATCCGCCAAATACTTGGGGCAGTTCCGCTTCTAGTGACAAGTCCCTTTGCAGTAGAAGCACTTAGTCTCAGGCTTAGGTCCAGACTTGGGCTTCTTCACTGGAGCAACAACTTGCTTGCCATTCTTCTTGAAGTTCCCCTTTCTTCCCTTTGCCCCTTTACTTGAAACTAGTGGTTTTGTTTACCATCAACACTTGATGCTTTTCTTGATTTCTACCTTCGTCGATTCCAGCATCACGAAGAGCTTGGGAATCGTTTCCGTTATCCCTTGCATATTATAGTTCATCACGAAGTTCTACTAACTTGGTGATGGTGACTAGAGAATTCTGTCAATCACTATTTTATCTGGAAGATTAACTCCCACTTGATTCAAGCGATTGTAGTACCCAGACAATCTGAGCACATGCTCACTACTTGAGCTATTCTCCTCCATATATAGAACTTGTTGGAGACTTTATATCTCTCAACTCGGGTATTTGCTTGAAATATTAACTTCAACTCCTGGAATATCTCATATGGTCCATGACGTTCAAAACATCTTTGAAGTCCCGATTCTAAGCCGTTAAGCATGGTGCACTAAACTATCAAGTAGTCATCATATTGAGCTAGCCAAACGTTCATAACGTCTGCATCTGCTCCTGCAATAGGTCTGTCACCTAGCGGTGCATCAAGGACATAATTCTTCTGTGCATCAATGAGGATAATCCTCAGATCACAGATCCAATCTGCATCATTGCTACTAACATATTTCAATTTAGTTTTCTCTAGGAACATATCAACAATAAAACAGGGGAGCTAAACGCGAGCTATTGATCTACAACATAGATATGCTAATACTACCATGACTAAGTTCATGATAAATTTAAGTTTAGTTAATCATATTTAAGAACTCCCACTTAGATAGACATCCCTCTAATCCTCTAAGTGATCACGTGATCCATATCAACTAAACCATGTCCAATCATCACGTGAGATGGAGTAGTTTCAATGGTGAACATCAATATGTTGATCATATCTACTATATGATTCACGCTCGACCTTTCGGTCTCCGCGTTCCGACGCCATATCTGTTATATGCTAGGCTCGTCAAGTTTAACCTGAGTATTTCGTGTGTGCAACTGTTTTGCACCTGTTGTATTTGAACGTAGAGCCTATCACACCCGATCATCACGTGGTGTATCAGCACGAAGAACTTTTGCAATGGTGCATACTCAGGGAGAACACTTATACTTTGATAATTTAGTGAGATATCATCTTATAATGCTACCGTCAATCAAGGCAAGATAAGATGCATAAAAAGATAAACATCACATGCAATCAATATAAGTGATATGATATGGCCATCATCATCTTGTGCTTGTGATCTCCATCTCCGAAGCACCGTCATGATCACCATCGTCACCGGCGCAATACCTTGATCTCCATCATAGCATCGTTGTCCTCTCGCCAATCTTATGCTTCTACGACTATCGCTATTGCTTAGTGATAAAGTAAAGCATTACACGGAGATTGCATTGCATACAATAAAGCGACAACCATATGGCTCCTGCCAGTTGCCGATAACTCGGTTACAAAACATGATCATCTCATACAATAAAATTTAGCATCATGCCTTGACCATATCACATCACAACATGCCCTGCAAAAACAAGTTATACGTCCTCTACTTTGTTGTTGCAAATTTTACGTGGCTGCTACGGGCTTAGCAAGAACCATTCTTACCTACGCATCAAAACCACAATGATAGTTTGTCAAGTTGGTGCTGTTTTAACCTTCGCAAGGACCGGGCGTAGCCACACTCGGTTCAACTAAAGTTGGAGAAACTGACACCCGCCAGCCACCTGTGTGCAAAGCACATCGGTAGAACCAGTCTCGCGTAAGCGTACGCGTAATGTCGGTCCGGGCCGCTTCATCCAACAATACCGCCGAACCAAAGTATGACATGCTGGTAAGCAGTATGACTTATATCGCCCACAACTCACTTGTGTTCTACTCGTGCATATGCCATCTACGCATAAAACCTGGCTCGGATGCCACTGTTGGGGAACGTAGTAATTTCAAAAAAATTCCTATGCACACGCAAGATCATGGTGATGCATAGCAACGAGAGGGGAGAGTGTTGTCTACGTACCCTCGTAGACCATAAGTGAAAGCGTTATACCAACGCGGTTGATGTAGTCATACGTCTTTACGATTCGACCGATCCAAGTACCGAAAGCACGACACCTCCGAGTTCTGCACACGTTTAGCTCGATGACGCCCCCGCCTTCTCGATCTAGCAAGAGGGGCAAAGTAGTAGACGAGTTCCGGTAGCACGACGGTGTGGTGACGTTGTTGGTGAAGAACAATCTTCGTAGGGCTTCGCTTAAGCACTACGAAAACTATGACGGAGGATAAACTAGAGGGGACGGGGTTGCCGGCACACGGCTTGGTTTTTCTTGATTTGTCTTTGGTGCTAGCCCTGCCCCTCTATTTATATGTTGAGCCCTGGGGTCGAAACTTGGAGCAAAAGCCTCCTCAAAGTCGGTTTTGCCCGAAAGGCAAGAGTCCCACTCGGACTCCAGGGCCAAACGCCACAATCCTTGGCATCTGGCCCAGACGCCATGGGCCTCGGCGTTTGGCCCTGGGCCAGACGCCAGGGTCTCCGGCGTTTGGCCCCCTGGCCTCCGCAAAACTCCTTTTGCACCGACTTATAGCCCTATGGGCCTGACACCTTGGCCTAACCATATCATCCAATATATGAATCTTTACCTCCGGACCATTCCGGAGCTCCATGTCATGTCCGTGATCTCATCCGGGACTCCGAACAACATTCGGTCACCAACATAAGTAAGATCTAAAAGTTATTGATGTGTCCCCTATTAAATATTTGTTTTGCAACATGAATCTTGATAATGATGGGACTGAATATGATCCACCTTTACCTAGAAGGCGTTCCAAGAATTCGGAATTTGTTGATCTTGATGCTAAATTGATAAAAGTGGGATTGAAGAAATTAAAACCCTAGATGTTGCTAAACACACTATTATGGATTTCAAGGAATTTAACTATGAAAATTGCTCTTTGATTGATTGTATTTCCTTGTTGCAATCTGTGCTAAATTCTCCTCATGCTTATAGTCAAAATAAAGCATTTACTAAACATATCGTTGATGCCTTGATGCAATCTTCTGAAGAAAAACTTGAATTGGAAGTTTCTATCCCTAGAAAACTTTATGATGAGTGGGAACCAACTATTAAAATTAAAATTAAAGATCATGAATGCTATGCTTTATGTGATTTGGGTGCTAGTGTTTCCATGATTCCAAAGACTTTGTGTGATTTGTTAGGTCTCCGTGATTTTGATGATTGCTCTCTAAACTTGCACCTTGCGGATTACACTATTAAGAAACCTATGGGAAGAATTAATGATATTCTTATTGTTGAAAATATGAATTATGTGCCCGTAAATTTTATTGTTCTTGACATAGATTGCAATCCTTCATGTCCCATTATTCTTGGTAGACATTTCCTTAGAACGATTGGTGCAATTATTGATATGAAGGAAGGAAATATTAGATTCCAATTTCCATTAAGGAATGGCATGGAACACTTCCCTAGAAATAAAATTAAATTACCTTATGAATCTATTATGAGAGCCACTTATGGATTGCCTACCAAAGATGGCAATACCTAGATCTATTCTTGCTTGTTATGCCTAGCTAGGGGCGTTAAACGATAGCGCTTGTTGGGAGGCAACCCAATTTTATTTTTATTCCTTGCTTTTTTCTCCTGTTTAGTAATAAATAATTTATCTAGCCTCTGTTTTGGGTGTGTTTTTTGTGTTTAATTAGTGTTTGTGCCAAGTATAACCGTTGGGAAGACTTGGGGAAAGTCTTGTTGAACTTGCTGTAAAAAACAGAAACTTTAGCGCTCACGAGAACTGCTTTCATTTTTATTTGGAAAGTGATATTTAGTTAATTCTTTTTGAAGATTATTTATAGATAAATTCCTCATGTCCAGCAATTTATTTTAGATTTTTTGGGGTTTCAGATGTTGCGCTAGCTACAGATTACTACAGACTGTTCTGTTTTTGACAGATTCTGTTTTTCGTGTGTTGTTTGCTTATTTTGATGAATCTATGGCTAGTAAAATAGTTTATAAACCATAGAGAAGTTTTAATACAGTAGTTTTAACACCAATATAAATAAATAATGTGTTCATTACAGTACCTTGAAGTGGTCTTTTATTTTCTTTCTCTAACGGAGCTCACGAGATTTTCTACTTTAAGTTTTGTGTTGTGAAGTTTCCAAGTTTTGGGTGAAGATTTGATGGATTATGGAACAAGGAGTGGCAAGAGCCTAAGATTGGGGATGCCGTGGAACCCCCAAGATAATCTAAGGACACCTAAAAGCCAAAGCTTTGGGATGCCCCGGAAGGCATCCCCTCTTTCGTCTACTTCTATCGGTAACTTTACTTGGAGCTATATTTTTATTCGCCACATGATATGTGTTTTACTTGGAGCGTCTTGTATGATTTGAGTCTTTTCTTGTTAGTTTACCACAATCATCCTTGCTGTACACACCTTTTGAGAGAGCCATACATGATTTGGAATTTGTTAGAATACTCTATGTGCTTCGTTTATATCTTTTGAGTTATATAGTTTTGCTCTAGTGCTTCACTTATATCTTTTAGAGCACGGTGGTGGATTTGTTTTATAGAAACTATTGATCTCTCATGCCTCACTTATATTATTTTGAGAGTCTTAATAGCATGGTTATTTCCTTAAATCCTAATATGCTAGGTATTCAAAGTTAGTAAAATTTTCTTAAGAATGTTTTGAATACTAAGAGATGTTTGATGCTTGATGATTGTTTTGTGATATGGAGGTAATAATATCAAAGTCGTGCTAGTTGAGTAGTTGTGAAATTGAGAAGTACTTGTGTTGAAGTTTGCAAGTCCCGTAGCATGCACGTATGGTAAACGTTATGCAACAAATTTGAAACATGAGGTGTTATTTGATTGTCTTCCTTATGAGTGGCGGTCGGGGACGAGCGATGGTCTTTTCCTACCAATCTATCCCCCTAGGAGCATGCGCGTAGTACCGAGGTTTTTGATGACTTGTAGATTTTTGCAATAAGTATGTGAGTTCTTTATGACTAATGTTGAGTCCATGGATTATACGCACTCTCACCCTTCCATCCTTGCTAGCCTCTTCAGTACCGTGCATTGCCCTTTCTCACATTGAGAGTTGGCGCAAACTTCGCCGGTGCATGCAAACCCCGTGATATGAGACGCTCTTTCACACATAAACCTCCATATATCTTCCTCAAAACAGCCACCATACCTACCTATTATGGCATTTCCATAGCCATTCCGAGATATATTGCCATGCAACTTTCCATCATTCCATTCATCATGACACATTCATTATTGTCATATTGCTTAGCATGATCATGTAGTTGACATAGTATTTGTGGCAAAGCCACCATTCATAATTCTTTCATACATGTCACTCTTGGTCTATTGCATATCCCGGTACACCGCCAGAGGCATTCATATAGAGTCATCTTTTGTTCTAGTATCGAGTTGTAATCATTGAGTTGTAAATAAATAGAAGTGTGATGATCATCATTTTCTAGAGCATTGTCCCAAGTGAGGAATAAAAAAAGGAGAAAGGCCATAAAAAAGAGAAGGCCCAAAAAATGATGAGAGAAAAAGAGAGAAGGGACAATGTTACTATCCTTTGCCACACTTGTGCTTCAAAGTAGCACCTTAATCTTCATGTTAGAGAGTCTCTTGTTTTGTCACTTTCATATACTAGTGGGAATTTTTCATTATAGAACTTGGCTTGTATATTCCAACAATGGGCCTCCTCAAGTGCCCTAAGTCTTCGTGAGCAAGCAAGTTGGATGCACAACCACTTAGTTTTATTTTGTTGAGCTTTCATACATTTATAGCTCTAGTGCATCTGTTGCATGGCAATCCCTACTCCTTGCATTAACATCAAGCGGTGGGCATCTCCATAGCCCATTGATTAGCCTCGTTGATGTGAGACTTTCTCCTTTTTTTCTCCACATAGCCCCCTTCATTCTATTCTATTCCACCCATAGTGCTATGTCAATGGCTCGCGCTCATATATTGTGTGAAAGTTTATAGGTTTGAGATTACTAAAGTATGAAACAATTGCTTGGCTTGTCATCGGGGCTGTGCATGATGAGAGCATTCTTGTGTGACGAAAATGAAACATGACTAAACTATATGATTTTGTAGGGATGAACTTTCTTTGGCCATGTTTTTTTGAGAAGACATAATTGCTTAGTTAGTATGCTTGAAGTATTATTATTTTTATGTCAATATGAACTTTTGTCTTGAATCTTTCGGATCTGAATATTCATACCACAATTAAGAAGAATTACATTAAAATTATGCCAAGTAGCACTCCGCATCAAAAATTCTGTTTTTATCATTTACCTACTCGAGGACGAGCAAGAATTAAGCTTGGGGATGCTTGATACGTCTCCAACGTATCTATAATTTTTGATTGCTCCATGCTATATTATCTACTGTTTTGGACATTATTGGGCTTTATTATCCACTTCTATATTATTTTTGGGACTAACCTATTAACCGGAGGCCCAGCCCAGAATTGTTGTTTTTTGCTTGTTTCAGGGTTTCGAAGAAAAGGAATATCAAACGGAGTCCAAACAGAATGAAACCTTCGGGAACATGATTTTCTCAACAAACAAGACCCGGGAGACTTGGACCCTACGTCAAGAAAGAAAAGAGGAGGTGAAAGCACAAGTGCTCCCTAGGTAGTTTTGATAATTGATGACAACATATCTCTTGTTGGACTAACATTTCTATCTAGCATGTTTCAGATAAGTTCAACAATGGAGTGGTATGGACTAAAGGTTGTGGGAACTCCTTCAAGATGCTAAGGACAAAGGATTGGCTAAAGCTTAAAGCTCAAGACTCTTCATTTTACATTTGAGTGATCCAAGATCACATTGAGTCCATAGGAAAAGCCAATACTATCAAGGAGGGATGAGGTGTTGCTTAATGAGCCTCTTGCTTCATGTGCTTAATGATATGCTCCAAAATCCTCAGCTACTTTCCCACTTCCACATATGACCTAAACCCTAAGCCAAACTCGGTCCTACCGATTCTTCCTACCCGACGCCACCGAGTTTCACTTGTCATAAGCCACTGCCAAACCCTAGCAATTCGGTTCTACCGATAGGGATCTCGGTCTCACCGAGATGGGCTTGCAAACTCTCTGTTACCCATTGCAATATTCTCGGTCCCACCGAGATATGAAATCGGTCCCACCGAGTTTGCTTGGCCAAATCTCAGTTTCACTTATTACCCAAATCGGTCCCACCAAGTTTGAGTAATCGGTCAAACCGAGTTTTGGATTTACCCTAACCCTAGCACATCGGTCCCACCGAGTTGATCCAGTCGGTCCCACCGAAATCTCTAACGGTCACTAGGTTTACCTTTTCGGTCCAACCGAGTTTGTTGATTCGGTCCCACCGAGATTGGAAAACTGTGTGTAACAGTTGGATTTTGTGTGGAGGCTATATATACCCCTCCACCTCCTCTTCATTCATAGAGAGAGCCATCAGACTAAGCCTACACTTCCAGCATCCTATTTCTGAGAGAGAACTACCTTCTCATGTGTTGAGGCCAAGATATTCATTCCTACCATATGAATCTTGATCTCTAGCCTTCCCCAAGTTGCTTTCCACTCAAATCTTCTTTCCACCAAATCCAAATCCTATGAGAGAGAGTTGAGTGTTGGGGAGACTATCATTTGAAGCACAAGAGCAAGGAGTTCATTACCTACACACCATTTGTTACTTCTTGGAGAGTGGTGTCTCCTAGATTGGCTAGGTGTCACTTGGGAGCCTCCGACAAGATTGTGGAGTTGAACCAAGGAGTTTGTAAGGGCAAGGAGATCGCCTACTTCGTGAAGATCTACCGCTAGTGAGGCAAGTCCTGTGTGGGCGATGGCCATGGTGGGATAGACAAGGTTGCTTCTTCGTGAACCCTTTGTGGGTGGTTGCTTCTTCGTGGACCCTTTGTGGGTGGATCCCTTTGTGGACTCACGCAACCGTTACCCTTTGTGGGTTGAAGTCTCCATCCACGTGGATGTAGGATAGCACCACCTATCCGAACAACGGGAAAAACATCCGTGTCTCCAATTGCGTTTGAATTCTCCAAACCCTTCCCCTTACATTCTTGCAAGTTGCATGCTTTGTATTCCGCTGCTCATATACTCTTTGCATGCTTGCTTGATATGTATTGTGTATGTTGAAATTGTACCTAAAACTCCACTTAAACTGAAAAAGCTTAAAAAATTGCAACTTTAGCATTAGGTGTCTAATCACCCCCTCTAGACACATCTACTTCTAGATCCTACAAGTGGTATCAGAGCTTTGGTCTCCATTGCCTTGGTTTAATCACCATTGGAGGAAGATGGATGTGTCTACATTAGGGAGTCTTAGACATAGAGTGCCTATTCTTGATGGAGAGTATTTTCATGAGTGAAAAAATGAGATGCTTGTAATCTTCAATCAATATCATTTGAACAAGTATATTGCTAGCCCTTGTGCACCTCATATTGATCCTTTGCATCCTACCCTAGATGAAGATATTGACATGATTCGCAATCTTAGAACTATTGAGCTCATCATTAGAGGATTGCCCAAAAATTTGATTGCTAGTTTGCCTACTCTAAATTGTGCCTATACTATATGGAAATTTCTTGAGGAATGATTTCCTGATCATTCCTTGAAAACTTTGGATGAAATTCTCCATAAATCTATTGCCTTGAGTAAGATGAACTCTAGTGATCCTAGTTTTGGTAATTGTCTATTTGAACTTACCAATCTTAAGCATGCTAAAGGATATGTTGGAATCATTAATGATATCATATTCAAAGCTATAAGAATTCATAAAAGTGACCACTTTGATGATCATTTATCTAATGAATTACCCTCTCTAGGAAATGATGAGTCACAAGATCATGATGAACATGGATACTATGATGATGATGATAGTGACTTCGATCTTGATGATGCGATGAGACATTTTGGTCTTATGGCAAATCTTCGGGGATATGAATCGGGAGGAAAGGAATGGGTTCTTGATAGTGGATGTACTGATCATATGACCGGAGATGAAGAGATGTTTCATGAGCTTGCTGAAAATGACGGCCCTCGAAAATATGTCACCTTTGGTGATAATTCAAAGGGTAAAGTGGTTGGCCTTGGTAAGGTGGCCATCTCACATGATAGTTCCATTCAAAATGTCATGCTCGTTGAATCTCTCGGCTACAACTTATTTTCAATATCTAGACTTGCTGATTTCGGTTTGAATGTCCTATTTACTGAAGTAGATTGCCAAGTATTTCGTCGAGACAGTCATAAAATGGTCTTTACCGGTATGCGTAGAGGTGATCTTTACATTGTCGATTTGTCTAAAAAGGCACAACCTAAAACTTGCTTTGTTGCTAAATCCTCAAAAGGTTGGTTGTGGCATAGACGACTAGGTCACGTTGGCATGAGAAACCTTGACAAGCTTATTAAAGGAAATCATATCGTTGGAGTTAACGATGTCATATTTGATAAGGATAGACTTTGCAGTGCTTGTCAAGCAGGTAAACAGGTTGGAGGAAGACATCCCGTGAAGAACATCATGACCACAAGGAGGCCACTCGAGCTACTTCACATGGATCTTTTTGGTCCCAACGCCTACAAGAGTCTCGGTGGAAATTCTTTTGGTCTAGTTATAGTTGATGATTTTTCAAGATTTACGTGGGTGTTCTTTCTTAATGACAAGTCGCAGGTCCAGAAGATCTTCAGAAACTTCGCTAGGAAGGCCCAAAATCAGTTTGATGTGAAGATCAAGAAGGTTCAGAGTGACAATGGAACGAAGTTCAAGAACGCAAATGTGGACACCTTTCTTGACGAAGAAGGGATTTCACACGAGTTCTCGGCTACATACACACCTCAACAAAATGGAGTTGTTGAGAGGAAGAACCGGACGCTCATCGAAATGGCAAGAACGATGCTTGATGAATACAAGACGCCAAAGCACTTTTGGGCAGAAGCGGTTGAGACAGCTTGTCACGCAACAAATCGCTTATATCTTCACAAGCTACTCGGCAAGACGGCATACGAGCTTCTCACCGGTAACAAACCCCAAGTTGGATACTTTCGAGTATTCGGCTCAAAGTGCTACATTCTTGATAAGCATCATCGTTCAAAGTTTGCTCCTAAATCTCATGAAGGTTTTCTACTTGGTTATGGCTCAAACTCTCACACTTACCGTGTCTACAACAATTTCACCCAAAAGGTTGAAGAGACGGTAGATATGAAGTTTGATGAATCTAATGGCTCGCAAGTAGAGCAATTGCCAATTGATGTAGGAGACAAAGACCCTTCAAAAGCAATTCAAGACTTGTCCATTGGCAAAATTCGTCCAACGGAGGTGAAGGAGAGTACTTCATCCGTCCAAGTGGAAGCTTCTACTTCACGACAAGGTGAACCAAGAATCGACACGGAAGCATCCACAAGTGGGACACACCAAGATGAAGAAAACGAGGAAATACATCAAGACAAACATCAACAACCTCCTTCTCCACCACGACAAGAAAACGACGACGTCAACAATGCAGAAGGCCAAGAAGAAGAACAAGATGAAGAAGATGTTCAACAAAGACCCAAGCAAAAGCTCTCACGAGTTCGAGCAAGAATTGCCAAAGATCATCCCGTCGAGCAAATCCTCAATGATATACAAACCAGGAGAATCACTCGCTCAAAAACTCGTTTAGCTAACTTTTGTGAAAACTATTCATTCATCTCTAGCATTGAACCTATGAAGGTTGAAGAAGCATTGGAAGATTCGGATTGGATAAACGCTATGCATGAAGAGCTACATAATTTTGAGAGAAACCAAGTTTGGACATTGGTTGAGAAGCCCGACAACAACCACAACATCATTGGTACCAAATGGGTGTTTCGCAACAAGCAAGATGAAGATGGACAAGTGGTTCGCAACAAAGCACGTCTCGTCGCCCAAGGTTACACACAAGTCGAAGGTATGGACTATGGTGAGACGTATGCTCCTGTTGCTAGACTTGAGTCCATTCGCATCTTACTTGCCTATGCTAATCACTATAATATCACCTTGTACCAAATGGACATTAAAAGTGCTTTTCTAAATGGTGAAATAGAGGAGGAAGTTTATGTCAAACAACCTCCCGGCTTTATCAATCCTAAGAAACCAAATCATGTTTACAAACTTCACAAAGCTCTTTATGGTCTTAAACAAGCTCCTAGAGCATGGTATAAATGCTTGACCAAGTTCCTTACTACAAGTGGTTTTGAAATTGGTAAAATTGATTCTACTCTTTTTACTAAAAGGGTTAATGGAGAACTATTTGTATGCCAAATTTATGTTGATGATATCATATTTGGTTCAACTAACCCTCTCTTTAGTGAAAAGTTTGGAAAGCTAATGTCAGAGAAGTTTGAGATGTCTATGATGAGTGAACTCAAATTCTTTCTTGGTTTGCAAATCAAGCAAACTAAGGAAGGTACATTTGTCTCTCAAACAAAGTACACCAAGGACTTATTCAAGAAGTTCAATATGCAAGAATGCAAAGGTATGTCTACACCCATGCCTACTAGTGGACATAATGATTTGACCAAAGATGGTGAACCGGTTGATCAAAAGGTTTATCGCTCTATGATTGGTTCATTGTTATACCTATGTGCTTCACGTCCCGATATTATGCTAAGTGTGTGCATGTGTGCACGATATCAAGCTGCTCCTAAAGATTGTCATCTTAAGGCTGTGAAAAGGATAGTGAGATATTTAATCCATACACCAAATTTTGGCATTTGGTATCCTAAGAGGTCTTCTTTTGATCTTGTTGGCTATTCCGACTCGGATTATGCCAGAGACAAGGTTGATAGAAAGTCCACTTCGGGTACTTGTCAATTTCTTGGTAGATCTCTTGTGTCTTGGTCTTCTAAGAAACAAAACTCGGTATCCTTATCCACCGCCAAAGCGGAATACATTGCCGCTGGTTCATGTTGTGCTCAATTACTTTGGATGACCCAAACTCTTAAAGATTATGGGATTTATGTGAAACATGTTCCACTGCTTTGTGACAATGAAAGTGCTATCAAAATTGGTCATAATCCTATACAACATTCTCGAACTAAGCATATTGAAGTTCGTCATCATTTCATTCGAGATCATGTTGCTAAGGGTGACATCAATCTTAAGCATGTTTGCACCGATAAGCAATTAGCGGATATATTCACTAAACCACTTGATGAGAAAGTGTTTTGCAGGTTGAGAGGAGAATTGAACATCATTGATGCTTCGAACTTGGAGTAGAAACTCCATTGGATACATGCAAGACATGAGCTTATGACTAATCCATGATATATTTCTTATGATAACTATCTTATGTCTTGGATATATTTGCACCTTGCATGTTGTCTAACCCATGTAGGTGCTTGGTTGAATCTAATTCCATGAGATTGCGACTCACTCACATCCCGAGCAATCTCTACATCACCAAGACTCTACACAATAGTGGTTGAAGACAAGGAAGCACAAAACCATTCAAACATATCCTTTGACAAATTCTATGTTAAGCTTCATGATTGTCATTTTTGGATACACAAGTGCTCTTCCTTGCAAGAACTAACCCATGTAGGTAGATGAACTCAAACTCCAAGTGGTGCTCCCAACTCTTGATGAGCTACATCAACCTTGAGCACCCACACAAGTTCAACTACATGAGCAAGAACCACACCACCACCCAAGGTATGTTATTCCATCTTAGAGAAGCTTTACTCCAAGACATGAGTCAAAGCAACTCAACAAGATGTGAATACATCAAGATGCTTAAACGAAAAATGGTAACCCCATTTTGAGCTTAAACGATGAGTATGACCTACGATCAAGTGTCCTCACTTGACTCATAAGTCAATATACTCTAACATAGGTGACTATGTCACCGCCCAATTCTAGATGAAGTTCTCTTGTGTTCTTTTCTGAGTTATTGCATTTGTCCCTTGCATATTTGTTTCTTTCTTTTTCAAAAAAAAAAACTTCATCTAGATCTTTCAGTTTCTTCTCTTTTCTCTTTGTTTTTGTTCTGCATTTTCTGCATTTAATTCCTTGCAAATCCTTCAGGTAATTCATTGCAAATCTTTGTGAGATCCTACATGTCTAGTGAGCTGAGGTGACAAGTGTTTTTCTCTATGTAAACTCGGTTTCACCGACTTGCAATTTTCGGTCCAACCGAATCTTTTCGGTACCACCGAAATATGCCACTCGGTGCCACCGACTTTGCAATCAGAAAAACAGTTTGCCACTTGTTCTATATTTCTTCTGTTCCAGCTCCACTCAATGAATCTTGTCATCTACAAGCATCACAGTTTATTCACTGCTTTGTGCTGAATCTCAAGGACCAAACCTATTCGACGGATTCCAGGACAAACCTTCTTGGAAATTGATGTCAAAGGGGGAGAGAGAGATCACATCAAAGCTCAAGGGGGAGAGAAAGTCTCAAGGATCCCAGATGTTGTTAAGAGGGAGAGAGAGATTTCCTAGATGTTATTAAGGGGGAGAGAGAGATTTCCAGGGAGAGAAAATACTCAAGGATCCCAGATGCTTGATGTTCAAGAGGAGAGATGTCACATGTCTTTTGGGGGGAAAGACATGTATTTGCATTAAGTTCTATCCATTTGTATCTTTCAGCTCTGATTTTCTGTTCCTTATCTTCTCCCAATATCCCATGTAAGATTCAGGGGGAGCAAGACACCTAAGGGAAAGAAATCAGTCAAATTCATTGCATATCTTTATTCTTGGGGACATGTTGAATTCAATGTGGTACCTTGTACTCACTCTCTACATGTCATCCCAGTCTTGGTATTCTTGTGGTTTCTTTTGTTTGCTCTGGCTAGTGGATGTACCTGTGTTATCTAACCTTGTTTGTGCAGGTTCATTCCATCCTAAGCCAACTCAAGACCACAAGGTAAGTATATGCATCAAAATCATGAGTATGAGGAGTTCTTGCTTATGTACATACTGTTTGCAAGAAGGACTCATGAGCATGAAGGTATTTTCCTTGATAATCTTTTGCTCTGATGCATATGGCCAAGATGCATGTAACACATTGCCTACTCTGTCATGGTTATGCTCTCACATGTCTCTATATTTCATATTTACATGAGTGCATACATGTAGGGGGAGCCTATGCTTGTTACATGTCCTTCCAAAGCTTTACTTGTTGTTCTTTATATCTTTATCTAAAGCTTTGATGTATGTTGCCATCAATTACCAAAAAGGGGGAGATTGAAAGCACAAGTGCTCCCTAGGTAGTTTTGATAATTGATGACAACATATCTCTTGTTGGACTAACATTTCAATCTAGCATGTTTCAGATAAGTTCAACAATGGAGTGGCATGGACTAAAGGTTGTGGGAACTCCTTCAAGATGCTAAGGACAAAGGATTGGCTAAAGCTTAAAGCTCAAGACTCTTCATTTTACATTTGAGTGATCCAAGATCACATTGAGTCCATAGGAAAAGCCAATACTATCAAGGAGGGATGAGGTGTTGCTTAATGAGCCTCTTGCTTCATGTGCTTAATGATATGCTCCAAAATCCTCAGCTACTTTCCCACTTCCACATATGACCTAAACCCTAAGCCAAACTCGGTCCTACCGATTCTTCCTATCCGGCGCCACCAAGTTTCACTTGTCATAAGCCACTGCCAAACCCTAGCAATTCGGTTCTACCGATAGGGATCTCGGTCTCACCGAGATGGGCTTGCAAACTCTCTGTTACCAATTGCAATATTCTCGGTCCCATCGAGATATGAAATCGGTCCCACCGAGTTTGCTTGGCCAAATCTCAGTTTCACTTATTACCCAAATCGGTCCCACCGAGTTTGAGTAATAGGTCAAACTGAGTTTTGGATTTACCCTAACCCTAGCACATCGGTCCCACCGAGTTGATCCAGTCGGTCCCACAGAAATCTCTAACGGTCACTAGGTTTACCTTTTCGGTCCGACCGAGTTTGTTGATTCGGTCCCACCGAGATTGGAAAACTGTGTGTAACGGTTGGATTTTGTGTGGAGGCTATATATACCCCTCCACCTCCTCTTCATTCGTAGAGAGAGCCATCAGACTAAGCCTACACTTCCAGCATCCTATTTCTGAGAGAGAACTACCTTCTCATGTGTTGAGGCCAAGATATTCCATTCCTACCATATGAATCTTGATCTCTAGCCTTCCCCAAGTTGCTTTCCACTCAAATCTTCTTTCCACCAAATCCAAATCCTATGAGAGAGAGTTGAGTGTTGGGGAGACTATCATTTGAAGCACAAGAGCAAGGAGTTCATTACCTACACACCATTTGTTACTTTTTGGAGAGTGGTGTCTCCTAGATTGGCTAGGTGTCACTTGGGAGCCTCCGACAAGATTGTGGAGTTGAACCAAGGAGTTTGTAAGGGCAAGGAGATCGCCTACTTCGTGAAGATCTACCGCTAGTGAGGCAAGTCCTGTGTGGGCGATGGCCATGGTGGGATAGACAAGGTTGCTTCTTCGTGGACCCTTTGTGGGTGGTTGCTTCTTCGTGGACCCTTTGTGGGTGGAGCCCTTTGTGGACTCGCGCAACTATTACCCTTTGTGGGTGGAGCCCTTTGTGGACTCGCGCAACCGTTACCCTTTGTGGGTTGAAGTCTCCATCAACGTGGATGTAGGATAGCACCACCTATCTGAACCACGGGAAAAACATTCGTGTCTCCAATTGCGTTTGAATTCTCCAAACCCTTCCCCTTACATTCTTGCAAGTTGCATGCTTTATATTCCGCTGCTCATATACTCTTTGCATGCTTGCTTGATATGTATTGTGTATATTGAAATTGTACCTAAAACTCCACTTAAACCGAAAAAGCTTAAAAAATTGCAACTTTAGCATTAAGTGTCTAATCACCCCCCTCTAGACACATCTACTTCTAGATCCTACAGGAGGCCACGAGGTAGGGGGGCGCGCCTACCCCCCTAGGCGCGCCCTCCACCCTCGTGGGCCCCCTGTTGCTCCACCGACGTACTCCTTCCTCCTATATATACCTACGTACCCCCAAACGATCAGATACGGAGCCAAAACCATAATTCCACCGCTTCAACTTTCTGTATCCACGAGATCCCATCTTGGGCCTGTTCCGGAGCTCCGCCGGAGGGGGCATCCATCACGGAGGGCTTCTACATCAACACCATAGCCCCTCCGATGAAGTGTGAGTAGTTCACCTCAGACCTACGGGTCCATAGTTAGTAGCTAGATGGCTTCTTCTCTCTTTTTGGATCTCAATACAATGTTCTCCCCCTCTCTTGTGGAGATCTATTCGATGTAATCTTCTTTTTGCGGTGTGTTTGTTGAGACCGATGAATTGTGGGTTTATGATCAAGTCTATCTATGAATAATATTTGAATCTTCTCTGAATTCTTTTATGTATGATTGGTTATCTTTGCAAGTCTCTTCGAATTATCAGTTTGGTTTGGCCTACTAGATTGATCTTTCTTACAATGGGAGAAGTGCTTAGCTTTGGGTTCAATCTTGCGGTGTCCTTTCCCAGTGACAGTAGGGGCAGCAAGGCACATATTGTATTGTTGCCATCAAGGATAACAAGATGGGGTTTTATTCATATTGCACGAGTCTATCCCTCTACATCATGTCATCTTGCTTAAGGCATTACTCTGTTTTTAACTTAATACTCTAGATGCATGCTGGATAGCGGTTGATGAGTGGAGTAATAGTAGTAGATGCAGGCAGGAGTCGGTCTACTTGTGTCGGACGTGATGCCTATATAAATGATCATACCTAGATATTCTCATAACTATGCTCAATTCTGTCAATTGCTCAACAGTAATTTGTTCACCCACCATAGAATACTTATGCTCTCGAGAGAAGCCACTAGTGAAACCTATGGCCCCCGGGTCTATCTTCATCATATTAAATCTCCTACTACTTAGTTATTTCCTTTGCTATTTACTTTGCCTTTACTTTACTTTGCATCTTTATCATAAAAATACCAAAAATATTATCTTATCATATCTATCAGATCTCACTCTCGTAAGTGGCCTTATAGGGATTGACAACCCCTATTTGCGTTGGTTGCGAGGATTTATTTGTTTTGTGCAGGTGCGAGGGACTCGCGCGTAGCATCCTACTGGATTGATACCTTGGTTCTCAAAAACTGAGGGAAATACTTATGCTACTTTGCTGCATCATCACTTCCTCTTCGGGGAAAACCAACGCAGTGCTCAAGAGGTAGCACTTCTTTACTGTTTGTTTCCCACCCAACATGAAACTCATTGTAGACACCGAAGATTAACCAGATAGTAGATAGATACTATTGATAGCGGCCCTGATATGTACCCCACAACCATTTAAAAACTCAAGTTTGACCATCAGTTTGGAGATGACTCAGAGTCTAATCGGTGAACATGACGATAAAGTAGCATGTAATATTAAGCGATGCATAACGTAAGCAGACACGAAAGAGTGCGACCTCTCTTGCGGACCCGTGCAGTCCTCGAGGTCATTTGCTCGGTTGATGATGGTAATGCAGTTTTCATGGCTGCCAGCAGCGGGGAAGAAGATCTGAGGCGGCGAAAGACAGTCTGGAGGCCGGATCCCTGCTGTGCTGGACCCTTCTGTCGTTGGAGCAGCTGAGCTGGGGTGGACGACGGTGCAGCAGGAGCGGAACAAACCACGCAAGGTTTTCTTTGACAACTATCTGTAAGAGAAGTAATTCTGTAAGGGCTCGTTTGAATTGGAGGATTCCAACAATGCAGGGGTAGGAAATAGACAGGAATAGGATAGGAATGCACGTGCAAAATAGAGAATTTAAAAACACAGGATTTCTGCCAATCTGGGTGTTTGATTCACAACAATTGTAAGATCACAAGATGCAAAGAAGCATGCTGAGATTAAGTCAAACCATAAGAAAATGTACGGTGATAATGCTATTATGCTACTATCTCTTAGTCTTGTGCTTCATGAATAGGAATTTGAAAAGGAGGACAAGTGAAAATTAAAATTCCTACGTTTTTTCTTTCAAGGAGACACTAAAGGAACAAATCCGTGTGCTCAGTGGACAATATATATAACATGTAGAGTAAAAAAGAGATGCAACAAATGTACAACCTCTTTGGCGAAGCCATGTCGATCTCAGCGTGATTGGGTTGGCCGGTGAGGATGCTCCGGCTGACTTCGCCGTCGGAGGAGGGGAAGAAGATCTTAGGCGTCTCGAGATGGAGCCCGAGGTACTGCTCCACTGTGATGGAGGGTTTTGTCATTGGAGCAGCTCCGGTGAGTTGTACGACGCCGAGGCTGAAGCAGGACAAGAGAGACAACGAATAATGTTAACCTGAGTGGAATTCTAATAGCATCTCCAATACATGACGTAAAATACATAACCACAAAGTGCTAGATGTAAAATACATCAGCCGCTCATCTCTGAACTTAACTGTCGAAACTGAACTTAACTATCAGAACTAAACTTAACTGTCGAAACTGAACTTAACTGTCGAAACTAAATTTTGCTGTCGAAACTGAATTTTGCTGTCGAAACTGAACGCACTAGCAAGGTGAGGCTACACGTCGGTCGACTGAGTTTTTCATCTCTGGTCAGTCGATTTTGCAGCCGTTGGATAAGATATCAAGGGCATGCGGTTCATCTTGAACCTCCACCCCCCTGAGCTGCCAACCACCACCGGCCAAACAGCATCCCCCCGCCGCCCGCCCCGAAAACACTCCCCACCGCCGGTCCGCCGCCGCCCCAGCCATCCCTCTAGGCCCCCCCGTGCCGAGCTTTTTCTCCGGCGATCCCCACGCCACCGCCCCCATCCTGAACCCTAAGATAGATAGTGGGGTACCTCACCAGCGAGCCCCCCTCCCTGCTGCGGCTGGTTCTTCCTTCACCCCGGCGAGCCCCCCCCTGAAAATCGACTGACCCAAAAGTCAATTCAGTCGACTCAAGTGTAGCTAAATCGGAGCAGCATCGCAAGCAAGAGCAAGAGCGAGAGCAGCAGCGCGAGCAAGAGCAATAGCAAGAGAAGACTAAGCAGGGGATCGAGAGCAAGAGCAGAGCAGCAACGCGAGCGAGAGTTAAAGCAGCAGCAGCTCCTACTGATGTGGACCTCGCCGCCGAGGGAGAGACGCCATGGAAGAAGTGGTCGGCGACGCCGCCGTGGATGGAGCCGCGCCGTGTCGGCTCGGGACCGAGCGCCGGCAGCACCGTGAGATCGAATCAAGAAGAAAATGCGGCGATTAGTGTACAACCTCTTTGGTGGCGCCGATTAGGCCGCAGCTTCATCCGAGGAAACGGTGATGATGATGCTCTTCCAGTGGTGCAGGTGAATACGGCGGTGTGGGAATGGAGGTGGCACGAAAGACGAGGGGAACGTCGGGGCAGCTCCTTGGAGGTGGAGGACGGGGTGGCTGAACCGACGGGATGATGAGATCGACGACGGATTCTCATCCGGTACGGTGGATGAGGGACGTCGAGCTGTTGCTGTGGACGACGTCGTCGGGGAAAAGGCTCCGACTGGGTGGCGGACGGAGTAGGGTGTGGGGTTTCGTCGTGGGTTTTGGCGGCCTCGATGTACGAATGGGTGGGCATATGGGATGGCAGTGGGGAACCATGACTTAGAGCCGCGCTTGTCCGAAATGTGGGGTAATTTACGAAAGTACCCCCACCGATTTGAGGCGGTTCTTTCAGTTCAGGGGTACCACGGGCATTTCGCGTGTCGGGATTTCACAGGAGGTGGGAGTTTTCGCGCGCGTTGTAATTTCGGAATAGCAAGGCACGGGTTGAGATGGAGGGAGTTGTCGGAGCACAACTAGACAAAGATATATTTTAAATATTTTGGGCTAACAAGGCGCGGGATGAAATTCCCGGACAAGCCTAACGTGTACTGTACCAAATCAATGCGCACTACAAATGTCATTCAAAACTTTGAATTCATGTTATGTTCAATTAAAATATTTCGCTACGTGTATAATGCATGCAACCTACTACTCAAATGAACGTTTTAGTGCATTCCAAACATATATACTACCGCTTCAATATGAACTAAATTTGAATACGTTTCTCTATTTGAATAAGATCTACAGTAATGATTGTTGTGAAGTCAAAGCATTTGAATTCGTTTCTCTGTTTTAATAATATCTACAATCATCATTATTGTCAAGTTAAAGCATCGTTTGTGTATTATCTTCACAGCACACCACATGATTAGTCTCGAGTTACATATGAACTATGTGTACTATATGAACTCGAACTATATTTTTTGAATCCACTTTATTTTGATTTCAAATCACATTACATTTCTAGCTCTAGCTAGATCTTCAAAATCTAAACCATGTCTCATATGTATAATGTGTTTATCACATTATGTATGGTGCCCCGCCCCCTACGCCTACAAGTATTTAGATGTGAGTTGCAAACACCACACATTACCACAAATTCAAATAAAATGTGAGAATGTTTGATATATAGTATTGTTTAGATTGTTCGATATTTAGTTGTAAGCTGCAAACGCCACACATCATCACAAATTCAAATAAAATGTGAGATTGTTTGATGTATAGTATGGTTTATATTGTTCGTCATTTAGCTGTGAGTTGCAAACGCCATGCATTATCACATTATGGTATAACATGTGCACATCACGTGTATCACCGCTATATTCATGCATGCAATGTTTAAAACACTATGATCTCCTATTCAAATATATGAATCCGCTTTCATATCAAATTATGATCTTTGTTAGTCTCTTACACCCACACAATCCTCTAACCTTTGTAGCTACCACTAACTTTCTCTTGTGCATGCACACACCCTCCTCGCCCTCCCCTCCCTCGGCATTCTATCCACCGGGCACATTCATTTTTTTTCTTTAGGTCGTTCTCCCAGAGTCTCCACAACTCCTTTCCGACACAAACTGATCGATAAACCTCTCCAGCGATGCCTGCCTACAACATGCACACACACCTTCAATCTCCTCCTTTATGTGTCCTTGCCTCATGTCTCTCATACGGTCAGACACACGTTTAAACTCTCGCCCCTCTTTTCATCGATCTCACAACCGCACACTCCTCCCCCTATCTAGCTAGTAGTTGGGCCTCTCGCACCACCTCCTAGCTCCATTCTCTCTGTCTATCCATCTCGCTGGGCCTTATTTGCCTCTAACAAATGGACGTACACCGACCGATCTCTCGCTATACATATAGCTAGCTAGGTCCTTATAACTCGTTTTTACCCACACGTCAATCGATCTACCTCATTAGTTGTGTCTCTCCCTTCCTCCGACAAACAACAATTGATCTACGGTCTAGTTAGGTTTGCTTACCAAACACATGGTTCCCCTTCATCATCCATGGATGCGTCCCGACAGATCTATCATGCACAGGCACACACAAAAACACATCCCCACTCTTATTGATAACATTGCAGTTCCACCCTCAGTTTGTCTAGTAGGCCTCTCCCACCATCTTCGAGAAGCAACTTCATCACCCATCCAGCACTCTACCCCTCTCCCTCCCTCTCTCTCTCCTCTCTCTCTCTGTCCCATCATATTTCCCGTCCTTCAGTTATGTATGGATGTCGATCGATCTCCCTCAAGACATAGTTGGGTCTCTCCTTCTCAACACATATACGAGTCGTTCTACCTCTATAGTTAGGCCTCTGCCTACCCCTCCCCCCACCCCCTCCCCCCACACACACCGATACATCGAGCGCTCTAGTCATGTCTCCCTGCCACACACAAACTTGACATGTGCCCTCTAATGTTCCGGTAGGCCAGTCGCCCTATATCTTTGACTTGCACACACACACAATTTCGATGGCTCTCTTCATCGATCTCGCACCCACCCACTTGATCCTCTCTTCGACTCTATCGATAGCTATGACCCCTCCCTCTCTTCTCGTGGATTGCCCGCCCCTCTATGTATGATATGGATAGGCCTCCATTTCACACACATTGCATGCAAAATTTTGTTTGAGAAGTCATCGACACATATTCCAACAAAATAATTCATGAAATCAACCCCCACCCCACCCCCACCCCAAAACAAAAAACACTCACGAACGCGGTTTATAAATCTCACACACACCCATGTAGGTGGGGGACGTGCACGAAGAAAAGAGGTGCATGCATGGCGCACGTACTCCCGTCTCTTTCCCAACCACACCTGCACGGGTACACGGTGGAGCTCATTTCTGTACGAAAAAGGCAGCCCACGTGGTAATTTGGCACGTGTACTGGTTGTCCACTTGGTGGAGGGTGGATCGTCTACCATGGGTGAACAAACAAATTGCAACTTGACGTGTTATGTTTAAAAAAGAGGCAAACCATGTGGGGCCTACCTTAGAGGCAAGGCTCTATACACTGGAGTACTTTTGATGTGTCCTGTCAACTCGTAGAACGAGGAGAAGCTTGCTTAGTACGCCATCTCCCCCGCCCACGGGCGTGGTGGCTCGCAGGATGAGGTGAAACTTGCTCCGCCTTACGCCCGCTCCCTCACCCATGCGCGCGGTGGCTCGCAGGACGAGGAGAAAAAATTACTACTCCCTCCGTTTACTCCTCGTCCCTACTACCTTGGTTATAGAGATTATATCATATTGTTTGGAATATATATGTCCTTTAGTAGATTTAAATATGAACTACTAGTACATACTCCAAACACTGATGTATATAGACGTATTTTAGAGTGTAGATTCACTCATTTTGCTCCATATGTAGCACTCTCCCTCACCCCTCGACCCTCGCCCACGTGGTGGACGTGCAAAAATTCATTCGGTCTCATATAGCCAGAACGATATATACTGCACTACCATTATTACTCGACTTCCCGAAGAGGCGAAGAGACAATCACAAGCTTAATATTTTGGAGATGCCAAGTGCAAGGTTATAGGAGAATGAGTAGTAGGTGCCACGTCATTTATAAATAAAGTTCTTTTTTTCTTTAGTGGCACGTACGCAATATGATAGATTCATATGGAGAGAAAAGGAAACCGCTCCACTATATACATAGTCAGGATGGGCCAGCCTACACGGTTGCTTGTTGGGGTTGCTCTCTTCACACTCTCTCGCACAAAACGACTGTGGCCACATCTTGTAGGATCTAGAAGTAGATGTGTCTAGAGGGGGGGTGATTAGACACATAATGCTCAAGTTGCAATTTTTAAGCTTTTTCGGTTTAAGTGGAGTTTAGGCACAATTTCAACACACACAATACATATCAAGCAAGCATGCAAAGAGTATATGAGCAGCGGAATGTAAAGCATGTAACTTGCAAGAACGTAAAGAGAAGGGTTTGGAGAGTTCAAACGCAATTGGAGACACGGATGTTTTTCCCGTGGTTCGGATAGGTGGTGCTATCCTACATCCACGTTGATGGAGACTTCAACCCACGAAGGGTAACGGTTGCACGAGTCCACACAGGGCTCCACCCAAGGGTAACGGTTGCGCGAGTCCACACAGGGCTCCACCCACGAAGGGTCCACGAAGAAGCAACCACCCACAAAGGGTCCACGAAGAAGCAACCTTGTCTATCCCACCATGGCCATCGCCCACACAGTACTTGCCTCACTAGCGGTAGATCTTCATGAAGTAGGCGATCTCCTTGCCCTTACAAACTCCTTGGTTCAACTCCACAATCTTGTCGGAGGCTCCCAAGTGACACCTAGCCAATCTAGGAGACACCACTCTCCAAGAAGTAACAAATGGTGTGTAGGTAATGAACTCCTTGCTCTTGTGCTTCAAATGATAGTCTCCCCAACACTCAACTCTCTCTCATAGGATTTGGATTTGGTGGAAAGAAGATTTGAGTGGAAAGCAACTTGGGAAGGCTAGAGATCAAGATTCATATGGTAGGAATGGAATGTCTTGGTCTCAACACATGAGTAGGTGGTTCTCTCTCAGAACATATGAGTTGGAATGGTGTGTGTGTTCTGATGGCTCTCTCCTCGAATGAGAAGAAGGTGGAGGGGTATATATAGCCTCCACACAAAATCCAACCGTTACACACAGTTTTCCAATCTCGGTGGGACCGAATTAATAAACTCGGTCGGACCGAAAATGTAAACCTAGTGACCATTAGAGATTTCGGTGGGACCGACTGGATCAACTCGGTGGGACCGATGTGCTGGGGTTAGGGTAAATCCAAAACTCGGTTTGACCGATTACTCAAACTCGGTGGGACCGATTTGGGTAATAAGTGAAACTGAGATTTGGTCAAGCCAACTCGGTGGGACCGATTGCATATCTCGGTGGGACCGAGAATATTGCAATGGGTAACAGAGAGTTTGCAAGCCCATCTCGGTGAGACCGAGATCCCATCGGTGAGACCGAACTGATTAGGGTTTGGAAGTGGCTAATGACAAGTGAAACTCGGTGGCGCCGGATAGGAAGAATCGGTAGGACCGAGTTTGGCTTAGGGTTTAGGTCATATGTGGATATGGTAAAGTAGTTGAGGGTTTTGGAGCATATCACTAAGCACATGAAGCAAGAGGCTCATTAAGCAACACCTCATCCCTCCTTAATAGTATTGGCTTTTCCTAAAGACTCAATGTGATCTTGGATCACTAAAATGTAAAATGAGGAGTCTTGAGCTTGAAGCTTTAGCCAATCCTTTGTCCTTAGCATCTTGAAGGAGTTCCCACAACCTTTAGTCCATGCCACTCCATTGTTGAACTTATCTGAAACATGCTAGATTGAAATGTTAGTTCAACAAGAGATATGTTGTCATCAATTATCAAAACCACCTAGGGAGCACTTGTGCTTTCACATCTCTAACATCCCGGCGGATCACGTCCGCTTGGGGAAGGGGTGGATGCTTAGTGTAGATGCGGTGGCCGTCGCCGACGGTGAAAACCCACTGTCGGCACGTCCCGATCAGGGGTCCCTACCATTCTCTCTCACAAAGCCGGTGAGGTTGCCTTCGTCCCTTGCTCACTACCGCGACATGGGCAGTTGCCGCCTCCGCCTCCCTCCTCAAGGTTGAGCTACGTCCCTCAGGTACAACTCCCTTTACAGCCGGCTTGCACCACTGCTCCAGCTGCCCACATCACTCCCTGTGGATATTTCTCTACTTCTTTGCCCCACACATACCTCTACTGGCTTCTACGTACTGTATTTGTGATGAGTTTATGTCTCATCAACTAGTCCCAGTAATCTTATTCTAATCACGCTTCTTCAATTTCTTTGCCATAGGGATGCTCATCTCGATTTTTGTGAAACTACACAAAATGATCCGATGGTCAAAAGGTTGCAAACTTCATTTATTTGGAAGCTTGAACGTTGCCAGCAAATTGAAGCCCGGTCAGGGTTCACGGTTCAGGCTAGGGACTGCATGGATCGTTTTTTTCTTTAGCTGCCTCTGTTCCAAAATAAGTGTCAACTTTAGTAGTAGTACAACTTTGTACTAAAGTTTGCACAAAGTTGAGACACTTATTTTGGAACGGAGGGAGTACATATTTGCTATGATCTGTCAATCATTGAGATGCAATAGCATGCATGTTAGTCTCCTTTGTATTTGATGAAATGTTGCAACGGGCAACCTTGGATGCAAGATACAAGTAACAGAAGCTGGAAGCTTCATAGCATTGTACAAATTTATCTCACTGATAAATTACAGTACGTACTACACTAGTAGTTCCTCCGTTCCTAAATATAAGTCTTTGTAGAGATTTCACCATGAACCACATGCAGATGTATATAGATGCATTTTAAGTGTAGATTCATTCATTTTGTTCCGTATGTAGTGGAATCTCTACAAAGACTTATCTACTAGTAATAGCTAGCCCCCACTACTAGGAATTCTCTATCCTCTCCTTGAGCCACATCATCAAAATTGATGTAGCCGTTAGATGAAGTAAATCAGTCCATAATAGCCGTCTGATTTAGACGTTGAGAGGCTCCGCACTAAGCCACATGCAAGCATGCAGAAATACCGTGGCACATGCATGTGAGTGGGTTCTAAATCACATCAACATGTCTGCATGCAAGCATGCACCGGTAGCATGCATGTAAGTGAGCTTTTAAATCCCATTAACATATCGAAAGAAAAAATATAACCCCATTATGCAGTAGGAGTTGGCTAATCTTTTTTCCTTACGTGTTATGATCTAAATGATGATGGGAGTTTATTTAGTTTGGCTACCACATTTGTCATGCGGTTATAGAGTTTTTTTTTAGTTCTATGAAATCGATAATTTTGTGAGAGAGATATACCGCTATTCCGCGGCAACGCGCGGGGACTCATCTAGTAATATTTAGGAACGGAGGGTGTACTATGTAAAGAGTTAGGTGTCGCACGGTGATAGTGTGAGGTGGGCCATGTAATCACTGAGCCTGCGTGTTTTCACTACTCTTGCATGCCTCTGCTGTAAGAATGGAGAAAATTGTAATCTAGTAGTAGTACCTCCTTTCGCCGAAAGCGTGGGACATCCAGCAGTCCTACCACCTCAGTAATAAAGACCAATGAGTCGTCAAATCACATAGACCCAGTAGTAAGTTGGACGGACGAAGCAACCATCACTCTTGTGCCAGTGAGAGGTCGCGTCCGCTCTGCCCGGGCATGAATGCGGCACCGATTCTTTGGAGCGGCGCTGACCGTTTCGGGCAGGAAGCGCGCGCGGGCGATGGAGGGGCTTTGGGTGGGCCAGGCTGGTTAGGAGCGGGCGTGGCAGTTGTCCGCATGTCCCTACCGGACACGCCAGGAAACGATAGGATGCACTGACTCTTGCGGCTAAAATCGTACACTACACTACATCTCTCTGTAGGAGTAGGTCGATCTATCGTTCTCTCTAACACACACACACACACGCGCACACACACGCACCTTGGTCCCGTTGCACCTTCTAACGTGACTTATTACACTTAGACGGAGGGAGTAGTAAGTATATGTCGTGGTATTTCTCACGGGGGGCTTGCGAGTCGACAGATGCCACAAGGGCTTAGTGTGTGGGTAAGACTGCTGCTGATAGGCCCGGGAGCGGGTATGCGAGTAGCACGCGGTGGTTTACCCAGCTTCGGAGCTCTCCGTAGAGATAATACTCCTACTGCTGCATGTCTGAGTGTATCTATCTGGGGTGTACATCGGGCAATACAAAGTGCTCCTGGAGTTGTATCTCGGATCAGTGACCAGTGCATCTGATCTAGTATATGCCTATTCGAGGCATGCTAGTGGCCGACCATGTATGGCCATGGCTTGTGGCCGTGGGAGTCCATCCTCCTGGATGGATGGATGAGTGCCCCTTTTATAGTGTGGGCTAGCTTACTATGTAAGCTATCTGGGTATGGTGGGGTGTCATGCTTGTCCCCTGGGTCACTTCATAAATAGTGCCAGGGGACAAGTGACACTATACATGATGGCATCGAGGTACAGCCGTCTCGTCCGCGGTATGGCCGCCACGTCGGGGTCTTGTCGGTGTCGGGTCGGGCTGCAGTCGGCAGCCGGCTGGTTGGCGCAGTCGGCAGCCGGCGCAGTCGGACTGAGGGGCTTTGCTAGCCCCGATGTCTTGAAATATCGTCTTGCCGTCCTCGGGGTACCCGTGGTCGATTACTCCGACAGTAGCCCCCAAGCCTCCGGGTAACTTGGCAAAGTTGGGCGGAGGTTTTTTGGCGAGTGTTTGTGGAAATGATCATGAAAAAGACAAAGTTAGTCCATGCAGATATATCAAATGTTTACTTTTATCATTGCAAGTTTTATGCGGAGGGTGCCGACTCGGTTTCGTCCGAGCCCCCTTAATCTTTTTCGTGTTCCCTCCGCTTTTTGGCTTGTGCTCTTGCTTGCCGAACAGCCGCTCTGCGGTCTGTGGCTAAGAGTGGGCCGCGAAGTGGAGTGTAAAGTACTCAGAGTCTAGGAGCAGATTCAACCGAGTAGATACTTGTAAAGGAAAACGGCCGGGTCGCCCGAACGTTTTTCTTCCCGGGTGTTTTTCGCATGGGTGGCCTCCAGCGTTCACTCTTGCTAGTCCGACAGCCGCTCTGCAGTCTGTGACTAAGAGTGGGCCTTTGGTACCGTGCATGGTACTAAGCCGTCTGCGGGAACTAACGTCTCAGGCCAAGCGGCCAGCCCCCGGGCCAACTCTGGCTGGCGCCGGGGCGAACAGTGATGCTACTATAATAAAATGCAGAGACAGCCCCCGAGCATTGCTCGTGGTTATCCATGCTTGCGTGGTGCAAAAAATGTGCGGGTGAGGAGCTCACATTGATTTTCATGTAGTCGCGGTCGTCGAAGACAGCCGGCGCGACTCGGCGCTCGCGAAGCGCGTCGGCGCACCCGCTGGGTGAAGCCTTCGAGCCTCCGGGTGCTCGGACGGGGGTCCCGGCCGGTCAGGCTCGACCGGCCAGGCAGCGAGGCGTTTTGCAGCGCCCCTTTTTTTTCTGCCAGCTGCTGACAGCCGGACAAAACTCTTCTCTTGTCTGCAATCTTCGCGGGGGCGCGTCAGCGCACCCGCTAGGTGTAGCCCCCGAGATTCGGGTCGACTGCTGAGCAATCGGGCTGGATCTCCCAGCAACTACTTTGTCTTCTCTCTCGCGGGGCCGCATCAACGCACCCGCTGGGTGTAGCCCCCGAGATTCGGGCCGACTGCTGAGCAGTCGGCCCGGATCTTCCGGCAACTACCTTGTCTTCTTTCTCACGGGGGCGCGTCAGCACACCCGCTGGGTGTAGCCCCCGAGATTCGGGCTGACTGCTGAGCAGTCGGGCCGGATCTCCCGGCAACTACTTTGTCTTCTTCTTTTTCTTCTTCAGCCGGCTGGGCGGGCGGACCCCGACGCAGCAGTCGGGCTCTTTGCAGCCGGCCAGGCAGCCAGCGGTCGGACGCACATCTGGCAGTCGGACGTACATTTCTTCTCTTCTCTCTTTTCTTTCTTTCTCTCTTTTCTTTCCTTCAGCCGACTATCTGGCAGCCAGCCATCTCACTCGGTCACCCTCTTTTTTTTTTCAAGCCGGCCTGACTTTTCTTCCGCCGGCATCCCACTCGCTTCTTTTGAACCAGCGCCCGGCCGCAGCAATTGAGCAACGCGAGCCGGCCTGGGAGCGCAGAGAGGCCAGGGGGCAGGACCAACCGGGTGGTGGCGGAGCCGGCGGGCGGTGAAGCCGGCCGTCTGGGTCGCGGCGGAGAAGGCAGGCGGTGAAGCCGCGAGTAGGCGCGGGAGGCACGGCGGAGCCGACCAGTGTAGGAGGCCGAGTCCGGCTGGGGAGCCGGCCACGGGCGCCTGGAGGCGCGAGACGGGGCGGAGCCGCGCGGAGGGACGTGGAGCAGTCGGCCAGGCGGGGCAAGGGCCCCGAGATGCTGGGAGGCGCAGGGAGCCGTCGGCCAGAGCAGGCGGTCGCGCGCGACCGAGCCGGCACGGGGAGGCGGCCCGGCGG
>NC_041386.1:122186868-122242927 GCF_002162155.2 Triticum dicoccoides | reverse complement strand
GGCGCGGCGGCAGGGACCCGATGCGGGGGCGGGCGGAGACGGCCGGGCCGGGCCGCAGGAGCGAGCCGGCGGGCGCTGGTTAGGACGCGCGGAGCCAGCGCAGAGGGCGTGGCGGTGTCGGCAGAGGAGCGTGGGGAAGGCCGGGACGCGGGCGCGAGCCGGCCAGCGCGGGAGGCCGCCGAGCGAAGCGGAGGTGACGAGCAGGACGCCGGACGGGGCCAGATCGCACGGAGCCGGCGTGCGGGACGCCAGACGGGGCTGGGTCACGCGGAACCGGCGCGCGGGAGCCGGAGGTGGCCGGGCTCGGGCAGGAGCCAGCATGCTGGAGATGGCGCGAGCGTGGCCGCGGGAAGCGGAGATGGGCGCGAAGGCGGGGCTCGAACCCATGGTTGCGGGGGTGGTGCGGGGCACTGGTGGTGGCGGCTGTGCCAGGAGGCAGCGGCTGGAGCTCCTGCGAGCTAGAGCAGAGGAGGCGCGGTTGCCGGCAGATGCGCATGCAGTAGCAGCAACGCAGGCAGAGGGGATGAGCGAGGAAGCAGCTTGGGTGGGACGAGGCAGCAGCACGGCTGGAGAGGAAGAGGTGCCGTAGGAGGCCGCCGGCGCGCGGATTGCGCGGCCCCCGGGGCGGAGGAAGCAGCCCGCAGCGACGAGCAGAGGAGGAGCAAGCCTATGGCCGTTATCTGACCAATGTCTGTCTACTATCTGATCGATATACGGGCGTTTATCCAACTTGCATATGGCTAGTGTATAGGCAATATCTGACTAATGGTTTGACCATTGTTTTGACTTGCTCTAGCTAGCTTGTATGGACGAAATGTGGAGGAGCGAAAGCGTATTCTGGTCAGAGGAAGGCGCAACGCGGAGAGGAGCAGAGGCAAGCCGCGCGTGGATGGTCACGGCCGACCAAAGCGAGGCCTCGCGCGCGACGCGTGCGCGGACTGACGGCCGGCGTTGCGATGGTGGTGACGAAGAGGCTGACGGCGAGGACGCGCCACCCGTCGTGGCCGCTCCGGGGACGGGTCGATGTCAAGCCACCGAGCGCTACCGGAGAGACGGCGCGACGCCGCACCGGAGGCAATGAAGAAAAAAGGGTCCCGCCCGGACAGCGAAACCAGCAGCAGCGCAGTAGCATAGTACCGCACCACGAAGGGCACCAACTATCATGGTATTTCTCACGGGGGGCTTGCGAGTCGACAGATGCCACAAGGGCTTAGTGTGTGGGTAAGACTGCTGCTGATAGGCCCGTGAGCGGGTATGCGAGTAGCACGCGGTGGTTTACCCAGCTTCGGAGCTCTCCGTAGAGATAATACTCCTACTGCTGCATGTCTGAGTGTATCTATCTAGGGTGTACATCGGGCAGTACAAAGTGCTCCTGGAGCTGTATCTCGGATCAGTGACCAGTGCATCTGATATAGTATATGCCTATTCGAGGCATGCTAGTGGCCGGCCATGTATGGCCATGGCTTGTGGCCGTGGGAGTCCATCCTTCTGGATGGATGGATGAGTGCCCCTTTTATAGTGTGGGCTAGCTTACTATGTAAGCTATGTGGGTATGGTGGGTATCATGCTTGTCCCCTGGGTCACTTCATAAATAGTGCCAGGGGACAAGTGACACTATACATGATGGCATCGAGGTAAAACCGTCTCGTCCGCGGTATGGCCGCCACGTCGGGGTCTTGTCGGTGTCGGGTCGGGCTGCAGTCGGCAGCCGGCTGGTTGGCGCAGCCGGTAGCCGGCTGGTTGGCGCAGCCGGCAGCCGGCGCAGTCGGACTGAGGGGCTTTGCTAGCCCCGATGTCTTGAAATATCGTCTTGCCATCCTCGGGGTACCCGTGGTCGATTACTCCGACAATATATGAGATACGGTGGCACATTGACTTAAGTCGAATATAAGTGCCCAAAATTTGTGTGCATGTTATAATAAGGATTCACTTAAAATAGTACGTGAGCGAACAGAGGGATCAATTGGACAGTGTTCCCGAGCAGTAGCGAGATGTGTGAGGTAAGAAACATCGTTGGCGCTTTTAATTTTTCTTATTAATTTGTTTGTTTCACCCTCTGACTGGTGGGACCCAACGTACTACATGGAGAGAGGTAAGGTGACAAAGGCTGCATTATTTCTGCACCACTGTGGATAGTCTTACCACCAAAGCCACATGACACGATTATGATTGAAATCCCAATGACTCCCACACACACACAAAAATACGGCATGCTTGTCACACGAATGCAGGAATGTATAAAAGGTTATTTCCCTCTCGTTGAACATAACGGGAGGGTTGTGTAGCTGGTTAGCCTGTTCGCTCATCAAACTTGAGGTCTCGGGTTCGATGACTACACTTGAGCATAATTTGTGCCTGGAGGATTCTTTGACTGGTCAAAATGTTTTCTAGGGTTTGCACACTTCACACTCTCTCTCCAGTATATATACACGCTGGAGCCTTAGCGCTTGTAGTTGCTCTCTTCACACTCTCTCGCCCTCTCCCACTAGAGCCTCAACGCTTGTAGTTGCTCTCTTCACACTCTCTCGCCCTCTTCAGATCTAAACAAGACTTCGTTGGCCTCTCTCTCCCCTCACTGCTGCTCAAAGAGCCGGCAGGATCCGTCCGCCGGGAAGGGAAGGAGGCTTAACGCTGTCGCCGTCGACGAGGGACTACCGGCGCAACTGTTCACTTTCCACCCAGCGGCGGCGCGGGAGGGCCTCTGACCCCTTCTTCTTTGCCGTCGTCCCGTCGCCCACCGAACCACGCCCCAAGAACCTTAAGGTATAATTTACTTACTCCACATACATTGCTCTAGCTGCATGTATACCATGAATCTAGGACGTGGTTCAAAGAGGAAAGGAGTGGGGGAAAGTAGTGGGAAAAGTTGTATATAGCATGAATCTAGGACGTGGTTCAAAGAGGAAATGAAGGGGGAAAGTTGTATAACATGAATCTAGGACGTGGTTCAAAGAGGAAAGGAATGGGGGAAAGTAGTGGGGAAAGTTGTATCGCATAAATCTAGGACGTGGTTCAAAGAGGAAAGGAAGGGGCGAAAGTACTAGTTCAAAAAGGAAAGGAAGGGACAAGACTGTAGAGGTTGAGTAGGACTAGATTTGCTGCGCTCACATAGGGAAAGGTGTCTAAAGATAACAAAACTGGGACCAACACAAATATGCTCCTTGGTTGTTTGTTCTTTGTTGCAACAGACTGTGCATGACCACAGTACATCGGTAGATGCACATGGTGCTGGTGCATCCACAGTCCCATGCAACTCATTAGCTGTTGTTAATCTAAGGCCCTGTTTGGTTAAAAACTCCCTAGTCCCTACCTGCTTGGTTCCAGGGACTAAACATGGACTAGAGGTTATTAAATGACATGCTAAAATACCATGTTACCCCTAGTAATGAACTAATAGAGACAAGGTGTGATGCGTGGCAGGGGTAACTGTTGGACAAAGTCCCAAAAAGACTCCCTCGGGGTCTTCTTTCTTTAGTCCCAAACACCCACTTTTAGTCCCTAAAAGTCCCTCCTGTTTGGTTTAGATGGGACTGACATGGAGTTTTTTTAGTCCCTACACCAAAATGTCCCTGTAAACAAATACCCTCTAATAATGTCGCTGGAAAATTGATGCAATGCCACAGTTAAAACCAAATTACATGTTTAACAAGTTTTATTGTTAATATAATCTCTATGTTAATATTAATCAATGCCACCGTTTGAGAAATGCTACTGTCTTGCTTTCTTTCCCATTTAGATAAGGTAGATGCTTCTTTTTGTTGGCTTTTGTGTCATCCACCGTTATTGACCACTAATTGTTTCCTTTGCACCTCTGTGAAAACAGGGTTATCTACTTCACCTTGTTGCCATTGTGACCTTTTGTTGCACTGCACAAAACACTTTTGTTTTAAGAGTGTTTTGTGCAGTTGAACCAAAATGTCACACCGACAACGTTGCTTGATTGCTTGATCTTAGTGGAACTGCACAAGAGGAGATCTTACTTCCTATCCGTTAAGGTGAATTTGGTTCAGATCTTCTTCTTGTGAGTTGTTTGAATTCCGCATCATGAGAGGTCAGTACTAGCCTTCTTTCACATGATTCTGCCGTGTGCTTTCATATGTTGTGCTACTTGTACGATAATGTTGCTTGATTTTAGTGAACTGCACAAATGGAGACAAGACTTCCAATCTGTATGTGCACCGTAATATCCCAATGAGGTAAGATAAGGATATTTCACAACTCCTGGCATGTATTTTGCCACTTTCATCAGAAAATTAAGTTTAGTACTATACTTTTGCTCCCTAATTGACATGCCAAATCTTACATTGAAGGCGAAGCTTGTCTGTTATTGAACCAAGTGATGAAGGGGAAGAACAAGCGGAATAAAAACAAAAATCAACTCCCGGTGCTGTAATGGAGCACTGGAACTGTGATTACACAAGTAATGATATAGTTTTGCATCTTAATTTATTGCTATGGCTGGAACGAGCAATTGTTTTGCCACTGATTTGATGCCACTCTTAATGTAATATGTAATTATCTCAACTTGTGCAAACATGGATCTTCTTTGAAGATACCATATATTTTAGTGGAACTGCACAAGAAGATGTTGGAAATATTAAACTAATCGAGGAGTATATAGTAAGCATGGCCACCACCATAGATAGAAACAGATGGTTCCGGAGAAGTGCTTCATCTGTATGCTCTACACAATAAGCCTCGTGACAAAGGTTGGTACTCGCCCACTGATTTCATCCATATGATTGAGCTTTGTCATCTCTATTGGTGTTGTGCTACTGTTTAGATACTGTCATGAAAAAGTGGTATTGTCCTTAAGAAGTGCTTCATCTGTGTTGTTTTAAATATTTCCTTTCCTTTTTTCGAGCAAACAGGGATGCTAGCATTTAGTAGTCCTCTTATCTTTGCACAACAGGATCATCTTCCTCTGAAGAAGAATATGGAGTACGTGAAGTGACTAGTTCCGATTATGCCAGGATGAAGAAGCCCTGTCTATCTTCTCATCAGAAGGAGCAGTTGAAGGATGGTTACATTACTCCACACAAGACCAAACTAACTTCAGCTCAGAAGGACTGACAAATCTCCATTTTTTGCTGTGATGCGCGAGTACAATGTTGTTCTAGGATTCTTTCTGGTGAGTTCCATTTTTCTAAAAGTGTGCTCTACATGGACCATGTATGTGCCTATTGAAACTGTCAATTCATAGTACAGTTTGCTTTATACTAATCACTTTTTTGTATTTGTGCAAACAGGGGCGCTTAGCTTGATTTCAATGGGAACTGCACAAAATGTTCATGAATACATTGAATCATTCATTCCCACCACAAGAAAGGAGGTGCCGATAAGTTCAAGGCATTGCAACATATAAGGGCGAAATCATACAAGCTACGTGTGAATTTGGTTGATTTTGGTGAAACTGCACAAAAAGAACAGCTGGTTTATTTAGCACGAGGTGCCATGTCAATGTCCAAACTAATGGCAAACCCTACCCATTCCACAATCGTAGGCATTTGATATTTTGGAATGGGACAACCTTGTCAAATTTTGCTCATTGATTTTAGCAAGACATGCGTTTGATATTTTTGAATGGGACACCCTTTGCTGTCAGCAGCGTCGATCAATTTTTTCTTTATTCTTTAGTTGTGAAGTAAATATTGCCTCTGACATGTGAGTCGCTGAGATGCATAATCATCGATTGTTTTGAATGTTCTCTATGAATTGCCAGGCCTGTGTGTTTGATTGCAATGTACAAAAACGCTAAAAAGCTGCTCAAACTCTTTGTACTCCTCCTGTTCCTTTTGACTTTGCACATTGTGAAAGTGCATACTTTTTTGTATAAGATTGGTCAAAGTAGAGATACTTTGATTGCAGACAAAACTTGTATGCAGACTAGCAAGGACCAGAGGGAGTACAAGTGAAACTGCTGCAAACGAGGTGATCACCCCAGGAATAATGCTAGTACGTATTGTTTTGCATGTTCATCCAATGCCAGTGATACAGGAATTCGAACTAATCGAAATAAATTCATTCATACACGGTCGTATTTCATATAAACATGCCGAATTTCATTACATTTCATACATTCTTCAACTAAAAAGGGGTGCGTTGGAGGTATAATTAATTAACCGAAGCTACCCACCTGTGTCCTGCTGAGCCGAACAGAAACTTCAGTGACTTAACTGCAGGTGTAGTTGCGTAACTCACATGTGGCCTGTTGGGCCCACGTGTCAGTCAGCCAACTGCACCAGCAGTTAAGAAGAAGCAGCGTTCTTCTCCAACGCAGCTCTCCGACTCCACGTCGCCGACAAGAAGCTAACCGGCCATCAATGGTCAACCCGCCTAGCTTGGCTTCAACCGGAGGGTAGCAGCGGTGGCCTTACTTGGACCCGAGCGGCGGTGTCCTACCGTGTTCTACTCTTCCTCGTTTTCTGTGTGGCGCGGCCTCGTTGGCAGCGGGGCGGGGCCTCGGCGGAGCCGGCGATGTCCTCTGTCTCGTTGCCGGCGGGCGGCGCCTTAGCGGGGTGGTGGAAATCCTCCCCCATGTTGCCAACAGGGTGGGGCCTCGGCTGAGCCGGCGATGTCCTCTGCCTCGTTGTTGGTGGGGCGGGGCCTCGGTGGAGCCGGCGGTGTCCTCTGCCTCGTTGTTGGCGCCGCAGGGCCTTGGCGGAGCAGGGCCTCATCGATGCCAGCGGAGCGGGGACTCGTCGGAGCCGGCATTGTCCTCTGCCTCGTCCTCGGTCTCACCAAACAGCGCCTCGCCCGCTTCATCGCCCTCTTCGCTAGCCTCTTTATAGGCGGCCGCAGCCTCCGCCACCCGCATGCAATACCGCCAGCGCTCGAGGCGTCCCTTGCGGGCGGAGCAGTACAAGTCGAGCAGCGCCTCCTGCTCCGCCTGCTCCGTGGCGATCTTCTCCTCCGCCTACAGGTGCTCCTGGAGGAGATGGTGGTTGTAGGCGGCGTCGGCCTGCGCCTCCCGGAACTGCTCCTCACGCATCTGCCCCACCATGTCCATATATTGGGCACGGGCCTCACCGATGGTCATGGTGCAATGCACCAGCGAGGATGGCGCAGAGGTGGGGGTTGGCGCCGGATCATCGACTACCATGTTCTCCATTGGGATGTCGTCATCCTCTGGCTGCCTGCCGGCCAGCTGGTCGGCAGCAATGGCTGCCATCTCCTTGTGGTCCATTGTCCGCCCGTCCCGAAGAGCGCTAGAGCGCGAGGAAGCCATGGTGGGCAGTAGTGGTATGGACAGGAGAAAGGGAACGGATGCGGATGACTGCAGCTATGGCCGGCGCAGCAGTTTATATAGCAATGGTGGGAGGGCAAAGGGACGGGCATGTGGCGCCGGAGTAGCCGCCTCAGCAACCGCGTATCATTAATGTGGGCGGCAGATGGACGGATGGACGACACTTGTGTCGTTTGAAGGCGGAGCAATTGCCTGCACCGGGAAGCGGGGCGGGCGGCGCTGACTATTTCGGGTGGAAAGCGCGCGCGGGCGAGGAGATGACTTTACTTGGAGAGGATGACAATGGGGACCCACCAGGTCCATAGCCTCACGTACGCAAGTGCCTCCTTATTATATATATATATAACTACAATTTACTTTGCTTCCTCCTGGTTTCCTGACATCACGGTCCCACACCATTATCAACCTATGTAGTAGTCAATAAACAAGAGAATTGCACAAGAAGCGGCCGACAGCTGGGACCAAGCAACTCGAGCAGTATTTGTGTTTTTGAGGTGTGAGCACTGCAGAGTTTTTCGATGTTTAGCCCAGATATTAATTTTTCTCCTTTGAACAACAACGAAAACATCGCTGCAGGTATTAACTAGGCGGGCTGTGGCCCGTCTAGCCCAGGCCAGATATCCAGCCCAAATATTAATTTTTTTCAAGCTGAAAATTGCTAGCCCAGCTATACTTTTTTTAGGAATACCCAGGCAAGGTCAAGTTGTTATTCTCCGCCCCGCTGGGCTGCAAATCTTTTCTAGGAGGGATACATTAGGCTTAACAAGAAAATGGGCTTTAAGAAATAATAAATGGGATGTAATTATAAAAACTAGGCAGTAACTATAAAAAATGCACCAAACACGTGATTACTTTATAAAATATTATTTTTGGATATTGAAAATTCTAATTTCATTAATTGTTGCGAGCGGAATGTTTCGTTGGATTTTTACGTAATATAAACTTATATTGAAATTGTATTTAATCTGACTAGAAATTTCGGGATAAAAATATTTCGGATCCTATCAAAATGTGGGAAATTTTATTGAATTCTGTTTTGAACGGTTGGTTGAAATGGGCTATACTTTTAACAAACTGTAAATGGGCTGTAGTAAATTCCATTAGAATTCAAAAATGGGCTACACATTCTTACAAATCTCAAATGGGCTATAAGTTAACGTACCAAGGGCTTTGTCAACTTAGTCAATATAAATGATTCTAGCTGTAGTGACCGTACGATGTCCATCCAACGGCCGTCATGCTTCTTCAACCTCTGGTCTTCTTGCTCCAGCCACCCAAAGCAGCGCCGGTCGTGCCGCCTGCTCCTGCCTCCCGTGGCCGGCTGTGCTGCCGTGGAGGCCTCACCGCCCCTACTACTCCCACCGCTGGCCAGGCCATCCCTCCACTCACCCACACCCCCTGTTATTCTGCGGCGATGGCAGCGTAGTCGAACCAGTGAACCCTCGTACTCCTCTCTGTGTGTGCATCCACTGCCGCGTCTTCCCCGGCTCCGCGTTGTGCACCGCCCTGGTGCTCTCGGCGCGGCATGATCAACGTGGTGGAGGAACGACTTCCATCGGACGTGGACTGTACGTGGAGAGGCTGACAGCTGGGTCCACAGCAGCCGCAAGGAAGTGCCTCCTTATTACGCGCAAAATAATTATTCCTCCACCTGACAGCGGGGACCCATCGGACGGGCCACCGTATTTTGCAAAAAAAAATGATTCGCCCCCTGACTGCTGGGACCCACGAGCTACATCTTCGCACACAAGGAAGTGCGTCCGAAAAAAAACGATTCACCCCCTGACTACTGGGACCCACCAGCTACATCTTCGCACGCAAGGAAGTGCGTCCGAAAAAAACGATTCGCCCCCTGACTACTGGGACCCACCAGCTACACCTTCGCACGCAAGGAAGTGCGTCCGAAAAAAATGATTTGCCCCCTGACTGCTGGGACCCAGCAGCTACACCTTCGCATGCAAGGAAGTGCGTCCGAAAAAAAAACGATTCGCCCCCCTGACTGCTGGGAGCCACCAGCTACATCTTCGCAGGCAAGGAAGTGCCTGACAGTCGGGACCCACCTGGTCGAAGCATTCGTAGCGTTGTTATTCTGGTCGCAAACGTGTACGTACATACTGGTCGATGTAGAGGTGTGCACGTGTCGTAGTAGAGGCGCACACGTAGCATGTACACATACGTACAGCGGCCAGGGTGCAAGAAAGAAAATACGGCCACGTATGTGTACATACGGGCAGGGTCTCGAACGCCTACTCGCGCATACGTACGACCAGGGCTCGTGTACATGGTTGGGTCAGAACGGAGAAACAACATTGTCGTCGTGTTCATGGGGAGGCAACGGAATGCGTCGTGTTCATGGGGAGGCAACGGAATACGTTGTGTTCATGGGGAGGAAACGAAATGCGTCGTGTTCATCAGGAGGCAACGAAATGCGTCGTGTTCATCGGGAGGCAACGAAACGCGTGGGAGCCAACCGGCTGGGTCAGAACGGAATGCGTGGTCGTGTTCATCGGGAGGGCTTGTATGGAACAGGCAATGGAAACGAGGCCTGGCGTACCGCAGAACGGAGGAAACAGACCTCCTGCGGTCGAAACGGGGGTCCTGTTGATCAGGAGGGGTGTGGCGTACCGCAAAACGGAGGAAACGGACCTCCTACAGTCGAAACGGGGGTCCTGTTGATCGGGAGGGGTGTGGCGTACCGCAAAATAGACAAAACGGACCTCCTACGGTCGAAACGGGGGTCCTGTTCATCGGGAGGGGTGTGGCGTACCGCAATACAGGGCTCCACGGGATACTATTCATCTCCACCGTCGACCTCCTCCAGCCTCCACGGGCTACCGTCGACCTCCTCCAGCCTCCACGGGCTCCTGTTCCTCCAGCCTCCACCGCGCGCTACTCCACATGCTACTGTTCAACCACCCCTCCACCGTCTACTGTTCATCCAGCCCTCCACACCACGGGGTCCTATTCAACCACCCTCCACGGGCACCCCTCCACCGTCTACTGTTCATCCAGAGGCAACGCCACCGCTCACTATTCATCCAAACCCCCCCGCAACACTCACTGTTCATCCCAGAGGCAACATCGATCAGCTTCAGTTAATAGTAGTAGCGAAGGAATTGCTCGATCGGGTTCAGTTAACAGCCATCGATCGATCGCTCCGGTTCAGTAACACGTAGCCTGCAGTGCAATCGCTCGGGTTCAGTTAGAGCCCAACGCCTCGCTCGGGTTCAGTTAGAGCCAACGCCTCGCACACACACGCGCGTACGTGTACGAGAGAAACGCGCATCACTCGGCCCCCGACCTCCCACCGTAACCGGGAACTCCCCAAAATTTTCCTCGCCCTCACTTCTACCACGGTTTTTTCCGTCATGGACAGCCCAAAGAATGTCATGCAGCTGCGTCTCCGGCCCGCCCAGGACGAAAAGCCCATTTTCTGTCATGATTTTTTGTCATAGAAGTAGGAGCCCACCACATATGATGATATCGGGTTTTGTCACAATTATCGTCATAGAAGTGTCATATGTATGACATAATTTTTTTTCGTTCGGCCCAAAATGTCACGGATGTGTCTTTTTTTGTAGTGATGATACTCGTAGTCGTAGTTCGGTGTCATGACCCCGATTCCAAGTCATATCGATCTAGCCGGTAACACCTCATATCACTTTGCGGCCTCACGCACGGTATCCCACGGGTGTCGCCTTACCATGGCCCAGGACCGTTTGCGCCTTTTGGCTCACGTATATGATAGTGTCGCTAGCATCCATATGACAGAGAACCCGGGCCGACATGGCTAGTCGTGAACCCAAAGCGGTACAGACCTATGGAGACAGGCATACATGAATCACATCGAGCATGTCGGTCATCAGCGAGTGATTCCGGGCTGTAGCACTGGGCTAACAGGACTCCGGGGAAACCCGGGCTGTAGCAGGCTAGGCAAGACTTCTGATATCACCATGTGACATTTCCTCGAAGGGACAGACATAGGAACGAAGTGAAACACATGCCAGCCAGTTAAGTGTACTGAACAGTAGTGCTGGGCTAGCAGGACTCCGGTGAACCGGGCTGTAGCGGACTACTATGGCTCGAGGAACACTAGAGTACATTTCCCCATAAGAAAGACTGCCAAGGATAAACAACTAGATTGTCGGATCCCACTCATACCAAGCATTTCAATCATACACACAATATGCCCGATATGAGTACATACAACATGGCATCACAACAAAACTCTACAACTCAAGTACTTTATTTAAAGGCTCCCGAGAGCCATACATAATTTGTTCATACAGATAGGGGTCACATGACCCGACACTCAAGTCATACGATCATACAAGCACATGCGGAAGCAACTAGTCTGAGTACAGACACTAGAAAGAAAGAAGGCTTCTCGAAGCCTGTCTATCTACATAGGGCCCTCCATGGCCAGGATCACCACCTGGGTGGCTAGTCACTCGTCGACATCAAGGTCTACATAAAACCCATTGGAGGGGACGATGTTGTCGTCCGAAAACAATAAATAAGCAAACATGAGTACAAGGTACTCAGCAAGTCTTACATCAGAACCTAATATACATGCTCATTCTCAAGAAGGTGGTGGGGTTATTGCAGCAAGCCAGCTTTGACTCTTGGCTAAGCTATCCTACGGAACTCCACTAGTAAAATAGTTTTCGCACACGAGTCCACTACTGACCAACACAATACTCCACCGGGGATCCTCTCTCGTCATCCTACAAGAGGGCCTTCCTCGGTACTCACACTTATCTTGAGTCTTTTAGTAGTATCCATTAACTTGTCTATGAACTGTATAGGCAACCAAGTAGTCCTTTACCGCGGACGCGGCTATTCGAATAGTTTTATACCCTGCAGGGGTGTACTTCTTCATACACGCTTTCACCACTTACCGCCATTTACACGACATGTACTCGGCAACCTTCAAGCAGAAGCCCAGCGAGGGTGTCGGCCACGGCCTACCTAAACACTTAAGTCTCTAGTCCAGGTTTATCGCCTATCAAGGTTCCATCCGCAGGGAGTCCGGCCGAGGTTTCCACTTACGGCCCCGAACGATGTGAACAGGGTTCCTGAGACACCAAACGGGTGACTCGGTACACCGTGCCACGGTGTATCTACCGCAACATAGCCCACCCCTAGGGTCAGCGCTACGCACGGCCGCCAACACATAACCTACAAACACCAGAAACTATTTGCAACTCCTAGACAGAGTACTAGGGTGATTAATAAGCCGAGAGGGTCCATTGGTTTCGGGCCCAATGTACGGTAGTAACTGCATCTTAAATCACACATACAGATCTCAGTTCTTATGTACGGCCTCAATGAAACAACCCACCATGTACTCCTACATGGCCTCTCATCGATACCTTTACCAAAACATGTTCAACACATCTCTCATATTACCGACATAATCATATCACTCTAGCCCATCACCCAGATGAACCAGACCTGACACAACTCTAAGCATAGCAGGCATAGCAAGGTAGGAATCACATACATGGCTCAATCAACTCCTAAAAATGCTAGTGGGTTTCATCTAATTACTGTGGCAATGACAGGTCATGCAGAGGATAAGGGTTCAGCTACCGTAGCACACAGCAGTTTGAATCGCGTTGTCTTAATGCAGTAAACAAGAGCAGAAGCGAGAACATGGGTTTGTATCGGAATGATCAATGGGTTGCTTGCCTGTTATAGTGGTAGTAGGGTACTGCCCTTCAGACGGATACTCAGGGTTATCCTCGGAGGCAGAACCTACCACGAAAGACACACCGAACATAATCAACACATGGCAATATGCAACAATATGATGCATGCTATGACATGGCAAGATGAAAGTGTCTTGGCCTAATGCAAGCTAGAACAGAAAGGGATGAACTCATTTGAATCAAAGATTCAAATATTAGCTCATTAAACATGGCCTTATTAGTGCATAACCTTATTCTGCTTAAACAGCAAGGTTAACTTGTTTTGTCATGCATGAAACCATTACAGATGGATAGATTGAATTTTTCTGATCATTTTTCATTTATAAATCTTTGCATTTGGAGCTATGGTTGATTTTCTATGATTTTTAGAGGTTTTGACTATTTTCTGGAATTTTCTATTAAAGAATAAATCCAGTAATGGAATTAATGCGTCAACACTACGTCACTATGACGTCAGCGGGTCAAAGGCGCCAGCCCAGGTCAAACCTGACTGGTGGGCCCTCTCTGTCAGCGTCACCACTAGTTAACAGAATTAGATTAACACTAATTAGCTGTCAGTGGGGCCTGGGCCCACATGTCAGTGACTGAACTAATTAAACTTAGTAAAAACTAACCCTAAACTAATTAGCAGACCGGCCCCACCTGTCATAGACTCAGGGGGGTCTACCTGGGCCCACACAGGGGTCAAACTGAGTCAAACTCGCCGGTGGCTTGACGCCGGCGATGTCAGACGCGGCGGAGGGGCTCGGGTTTGCATTTCTGGCAACCAAAACGACGGCGGAGAGTAGCTACGTGACGCGGGGAGCGAGCCGCATCGTTTGGTGGAGGGAGTGGGGCTTGGGGAGGCCGGAAACGACACCGTCGATGACCTTGGCGGTCGTTGGAGTTCGGGCGTGGTTGAACCCGGCGCTACGGGGCATGGCAAGGCGCAGTGAGTGGTGCGTTAGGCTCCTGGGAGCGCGTGGAAGACGAAGGCGTGCTCGGATTCGAGCTTACGCGCCTGTGGCCACGGCGGCGACATGGCCGGCGGATCCAAGCTCTCGGCCTCGATGGCAGAGGGGGTTGGAGGACACGGACGAGCACGGGGAGAGGGGCGGAGGAAAGATGGGCTGACAGGGAACTCGCGGAGCAGGCTAGTGAGCTCGGGAAGGACTTGAGGCCGCGAATCGAACGACGGCATCCGGCGGCCGTAGACGGGGAAGAAGGTCACCACGTCGTCTTGGGGTCGTCCGAGCTCGCGTGGGTCGACGGAGAGGTTGAGGATGGCAGCGCAGAGCTAATGGGCTTGTCGGAGAGGCGAGGGGGTGGCTCTGGTGTCGACTACGGCGAACGACAGCGACAATGGCTCTTGGTGCGTGCGAGAGGAGAGCCAGGGTTGGAGAGGAGCACGGGAGAGTGAGGGAGGAACAGAGGGGGACGTGGGGGGCGGCGTGGCACCCCTAGACGCCTCCAGGGCGTCTGCAGAAGCAGGAGGTGGCCGGCGTGTGGCCGCGGGTGCCGGCCACGAGCTCCTCGTCCTCCTGGCGGGAGGAGGACGACGACTGGCAAGGCCAGTCGGCTGGGCCGAGCTAGGTGGGCTGGGCCAGCACAGGTGAGGCCCAGGTGGGTTTCCCTCTCTCTCTTTTTTTCTTATCTGTTTCTGTTTTCTATTTTTTTTTCTGCAACTGTTGGGCTTTATTAAAAAAATACTAAAACGTTTCCAAAAATCCTGAAAATAGTTGTGGGCTCTGTTTAGAATATTTCCAACAGAAAACATTTATTTCTAGAATTATTTGAGCATTTAAATTATTTTATAGCATTTAAATGCCCAAATTCAAATACTTATGATTTAATTCAATGACCTTCTATTGACCTAGAAAATTGTGCACCAATTTTGCCAGGGGTTCTAACCCAAGACAAAGAGGGTGAACTTTTTAGAAGGGCATTTCAGGTTCATTGAAAATAATTTTAGTAAACCCTAGTTGTTTCCAGGGGGGTGTTGGGGGTTCTGTCTTCCCCATTTCAAATTTAAGAGGAATTTAAACATGATGCACACTCTAATGCTTGAACTAACTAAGGTGTGACAACTCACCCCCACTCAAAAGAATCTCGCCCCGAGATTTAGGATCCTCCGGGAAGAAGGTGGGGTACTCGAGTCGAAGAAGATCCTCCCTTTCCCAAGTGGCTTCTTTCTCGGAATGGTGTGACCATTGAACCTTGAGAAACTTGAAGTTACGACATCGAGTGGTACGCTCGGCTTGATCAAGGATACGAACGGGATATTCCCGATATGAGAGGTTATCTTGTAGATCAAGCGTCTCGTGGTCCACTCCACGGATAGGATCCGCGAAGCAACGCCTGAGTTGAGAAACATGGAAGACATCGGGAACTCTGGAAAGATGCGAAGGTAGTTCCAATTGGTAGGCAACTTCTCCCCGTTTGGCAAGAATGCGAAAGGGTCCAATATAACGAGGGGCCAATTTGCCTTTGATACCAAAACGATGGGTTCCCTTTAACGGTGTAACCCGAAGGTAAGCCTTCTCGCCGACTTCATAAGTCATAGGCTTATGTTTACGATCATATTGACTCTTTTGATGAGATTGGGCTGTTTTCAATTTCTCACGAATAACACGAACCTGCTCTTCTACTTCCTGAATCATATCCGGGCCAAAGAGTTGTCTTTCCCCGGTTTCTGACCAGTTAAGAGGCGTTCGACATTTTCGTCCATAGAGAACATCGAAAGGAGCCTTGCCCAAGCTAGTTTGATAACTATTGTTATAAGCAAACTCCGCGAATGGAAGGCATTTCTCCCAACTCATTCCGAACGAGATGACAGAAGCTCGGAGCATATCTTCCAGAATTTGATTGACTCGCTCCACTTGACCACTTGATTGAGGATGGAAGGCGGTACTAAAAGAGAGACGAGTTCCCATAGCATTTTGGAAACTTTCCCAAAATCGAGAGGTGAAGAGACTCCCACGGTCTGAGTTAATTTCCAATGGAACACCATGAAGAGACACTATTTAGGAGATGTATAAATCGGCTAGCTGGCTAGCGGTGATACTCTCACGAACAGGTAGAAAGTGGGCTACTTTGGAAAGATGGTCGATCACGACGAAGATGGCATTATTCCCTCTCTTGGTCCTGGGAAACCCAGTGATGAAATCCATACTGATTTTATCCCATTTCCATTCAGGAATAGCCAAAGGTTGAAGGGTGCCAGCAGGCCGTTGATGCTCTGCTTTAACATGACGACAAAGGTCGCAATTAGCAATGTATTGAGCGATTTCTCTCTTCATCCTAGTCCACCAAAACCTCTGGCGTAGGTCTTGATACATTTTAGTACTACCGGGATGAATGGTGAGAGGGGATTCATGAGCTTCTTTAAGGATCAGCCGCCTCAGGTTTCGTGCCTTTGGAACCACTAGGCGATTTCCAAAGTATACGACACCTTGATCATCAATGGAGAAACAATTCGCGACTCCTTTCTTAATGTTTCTCTTAATACGGGAGATTCCTGGATCTACCTTCTGTGCCTTGATGATCTGATCCGTAAGGGTTGGTTTCACCACCAGGGTAGATAGGAATCCTCGAGGAACAATGTGAAATTAAGCTTACGAAATTCCTCATGGAGAAGTGGTTGACTTTGTTGTAACATCAGGTTGTTACAATAGGATTTACGACTTAGTGCATTAGCCATGACATTGGCTTTGCCCGGGGTGTAAGTTATTCCTAAGTCGTAATCCGAGATCAACTCGACCCAACGTCTTTGCCTGAGATTCAAATCTGGTTGGGTGAAGATATATTTCAAACTTTGGTTATCGGTGAAGATCTCGCAACGATTACCGAGAAGGTAATGTCGCCTAGTTTTAAGTGCATGGACTACAGCTGCAAGCTCTAGATCATGTGTGGGATAATTTTCCTCATGTGGATGTAATTGCCGTGAAGCATAGGCAATTACCTGACGATCTTGCATGAGTATGCAACCTAGTCCTTGTCGTGAGGCGTCGCAATAGATAATAAAGTCCTTGGAGAAATCTGGTGGTACCAGTACGGGAGCAGATGTCAGGCGTCTTTTCAGTTCCTGAAAGCTGAACTCGCACTGTGGAGTCCACTTGAACTTTTTATCTTTCTTGAGGAGTTCGGTTAGAGGTTTAGCAACCTTGGAGAAATTCTCGACGAAGCGGCGGCAATAGCTTGCTAAGCCCAGGAAGCTCCAAACTTGCTTGACCGTCTCAGGTGGAGTCCAATCAAGGACGGCTTGAACTCGCTCGGGATTGACAGCAATACCCTTGCCAGATATTACATGGCCTAGATAGGTCACTTCTGGCCACCAAAATTCACACTTGGAGAATTTGGCATAAAGGCAATGCTCTCGAAGTTTCATCAATACCAGCCTTAGATGTTCGGCATGTTCCTCTTCATTCTTGGAGTAGATGAGTATGTCATCGAGGTATACCACGACGAATTTATCCAAATACTCCATGAAGACCTAGTTCATTAACCGAGAGAAGGTAGCTGGGGCATTGGTTAGACCGAAGGACATAACGGTGTTGAAAGCACAAGTGCTCCCTAGGTGGTTTTGATAATTCATGACAACATATCTCTTGTTGGACTAACATTTCTATCTAGCATGTTTCAGATAAGTTCAACAATGGAGTGGCATGGACTAAATGTTGTGGGAACTCCTTCAAGATGCTAAGGACAAAGGATTGGCTAAAGCTTAAAGCTCAAGACTCTTCATTTTACATTTTAGTGATCCAAGATCACATTGAGTTCATAGGAAAAGCCAATACTATCAAGGAGGGATGAGGTGTTGCTTAATGAGCCTCTTGCTTCATGTGCTTAATGATATGCTCCAAAATCCTTAGCTACTTTCCCACTTCCACATATGACCTAAACCCTAAGCCAAACCCGGTCCTACCGATTCTTCCTATCCGGCGCCACCGAGTTTCACTTGTCATAAGCCACTGCCAAACCCTAATCAGTTCGGTCTCACTGATGGGATCTCGGTCTCACCGAGATGGGCTTGCAAACTCTCTGTTACCCATTGCAATATTCTCGGTCCCACCGAGATATGCAATCGGTCCCACCGAGTTTGCTTGGCCAAATCTCAGTTTCACTTATTACCCAAATCAGTCCCACCGAGTTTTGGATTTACCCTAACCCTAGCACATCGGTCCCACCGAGTTGATCCAGTCGGTCCCACCGAAATCTCTAACGGTCACTAGGTTTACCTTTTCGGTCCGACCGAGTTTGTTGATTCGGTCCCACCGAGATTGGAAAACTGTGTGTAATGGTTGGATTTTGTGTGGAGGCTATATATACCCCTCCACCTCCTCTTCATTCGTGGAGAGAGCCATCAGACTAATCCTACACTTCCAGCATCCTATTTTTGAGAGAGAACTACCCACTCATGTGTTGAGGCCAAGATATTCCATTCCTACCATATGAATCTTGATCTCTAGCCTTCCCCAAGTTGCTTTCCACTCAAATCTTCTTTCCACCAAATCCAAATCCTATGAGAGAGAGTTGAGTGTTGGGGAGACTATCATTTGAAGCACAAGAGCAAGGAGTTCATTACCTACACACCATTTGTTACTTCTTGGAGAGTGGTGTCTCCTAGATTGGCTAGGTGTCACTTGGGAGCCTCCGACAAGATTGTGGAGTTGAACCAAGGAGTTTGTAAGGGCAAGGAGATCGCCTACTTCATGAAGATCTACCGCTAGTGAGGCAAGTCCTGTGTGGGCGATGGCCATGGTGGGATAGACAAGGTTGCTTCTTCGTGGACCCTTTGTGGGTGGTTGCTTCTTCGTGGACCCTTCGTGGGTGGAGCCCTTTGTGGACTCGCGCAACCGTTACCCTGTGTGGGTGGAGCCCTCCGTGGACTCTCGCAACCGTTACCCTTTGTGGGTTGAAGTCTCCATCAACGTGGATGTAGGATAGCACCACCTATCCGAACCACGGGAAAAACATCCGTGTCTCCAATTGCGTTTGAATTCTCCAAACCCTTCCCTTTACATTCTTGCAAGTTGCATGCTTTACATTCCGCTGCTCATATACTCTTTGCATGCTTGCTTCATATGTATTGTGTATGTTGAAATTGTGCCTAAACTCCACTTAAACAGAAAAAGCTAAAAAATTGCAACTTTAGCATTAAGTGTCTAATCACCCCCCTCTAGACACATCTACTTCTAGATCCTACAGGTGTACTCGTATTGGCCATAACAACTAACAAAGGCCGTTTTGGGAATGTCCCCGTTTCTGATTTTGATTTGATGGTAGCACAACCTCAAATCCATCTTGGAAAAGACTAAGGATCCAGCGAGCTGATCATACAGATCGTTGATCCTGGGAAGCGGGTATTTGTTCTTGATGGTGACCAAATTGACAGGTCGGTAACCCACAACCATTCGATCCATTCCATCCTTCTTCTTGACGAAGAGGACGGGGCAAGCCCAAGGAGAGGAACTAGGACGGATGAAACCCTTTTTCAAGGACTCATCGAGTTGGTTCTTAAGCTCGGCTAGTTCTAAGGGTGCCATCTTGTAGGGTCTTCTAGAAATTGGAACGGTTCCTGGAACAAGGTCTATCACAAACTCAACATCCCTGTCAGGTGGAACACCTGGCAGTTCTTCTGGAAAGACATCCGGAAAGTCTCGGACTATCGGAACATCCTCAAGGTCTGGAAGGGGGTTGGCATTTAGGGAGTAAAGCTGGCGCTTGGCCACTCGAGTTAAGACATTGACTGTCTTGCCCGATGGGTGAGTAAGTTGAATGGTTCTAGTGGCACAATCAATCTTAGCATAATGAGCTAACATCCAGTCCATACCCAAAATGATGTTTATGTCCGAGGACTTGAGAGCTATTAAGGATGCAAGGAAGACAAGTCTATTGACAAGAATTTCGTTCCCATGGCTTACTCTAGAAGTTTGCCATTTGGAACCCGGAGTTTGAATTACCATAGAAGTGGGCATGTCACAGAATGTCATGTTATGCAATCGAGCATAGTTCTCGGATATGAATGAATGAGATGCTCCAGTATCGAAAAGAACAGATGCCGGATGGCAGTTAACAAGGATCGTACCAAGGACGACGTTGGGATCCTCATGAGCCTCCTCGGCTGAAACATAGTTGACATGGCCACGGGCAGTAGTGACCGGCTTGGCGTAGAATGTCTTTCCCGCGGGCTTACCATGGCCAACAGACTTTCCAGTTTGATTGGGGTTGTTGTTCTGGGGACACTCTCGGCTATAGTGACCCGACTCTCCAAACTTGAAACAAGTCACCACATTGGGACGTGGAGCAGCGTTAGCAGCGGGGCCACCATAGGGCTTGGGCGGTGCAAATTGCTGGTTGGGATGAGGCGCCTCAAAGGATGGCCTCGGGATGAACCTGGGTGGCAGTGCCGTGCTTGGAATCCACACCCGGCGCTTTTGAGCTCCAGAGCCGGATGAAGAGCCAAAATCACGGGAGTGCTTGCGTGAAGCATCATAATTAGTCTGGCCTGTCTCAGCACTGATGGCTTTATTGACCAACTTCTGAAAGGAGGTGCACTCATGCAGACGAAGATCGCGGCGAAGCTAAGGGCTAAGTCCCTTGCGGAACCTTGCCTGCTTCTTAGCGTCAGTAGATACCTCTTCAGGGGCATAGCATGCCAGATTCCCAAATTCACGACTATATGCATCCACAGTCAGTCTTCCTTGGGTGAAATTGCAGAACTCCTCCCTCTTGCGATCCATGAGACCTTCCGGAATGTGATGCTCACGGAAAGCCTCACTGAATTCAGCCCAAGTAGTGATTTGGCCGACCGGGCGCATAGCTTCAAAATTTTCCCACCAGAGGCTAGCAAGGCCTTCGAGATGGTAGGCACCGTAAGTAACCTTGTCGGCTTCGGCTACGTTGGCAGAACGTAACTTGTGGGTGATGCTGCGAAGCCAGTCATCCGCGTCGAGGGGCTCGACGGAATGGTTAAACTTTGGTGGGTACAGCTTGATAAAGTCATTGATTGACACTAAGTCATTTCACGGGTGTCGTGCAGTGTTCTGCTCAATCCGCTCCAGCAGGCGGTTAGTCTCACGCTTGTTTCTTTCCACCTCCAGCATCACTTCGGCCAGAGAAGGCGGGTGAGGCAGATTTTCACCCCTAGCTGCACTGGCTTCCCCCTGCTCCAAGGCAACAGGGTTGCTGCGGGTGTTGACCATCCTAGGAGAAAACAAGACAATGGTTTAGATAAGGATGGCTCAACTTAGCAAGGAAGTGCATAATGTAATGGATAACACGGAATGCAGAGATGTTCATCCGTATGTCATGGTAATATAAAACTGCCATATATATACCAACGGTCATACACATCGTACATAGTTTAGTACAAGCCCAGGCTACAGTACAACTATGATGAAAGACGTTACATCTCATCGGAGGCATTCCAAGCTCCTATACATTATTTGTCTACACCTCCGGAATTGATTACACACCAAGTCATATTCCACAAGTCACGCAAGACAGTGGAGATACAACTATTACAATACTAGTGATACTACTACTAACTCAGACAACTCCGTAATAGTCCTCATAGAAGTTACCTCCATAGCCTGGAAGTTCAACGTGATCATCCGGGAATAGACGGTCCTGAGGAGCCTGTGGACCATAGGGGCTAGGATGAGGTCTTGGACCAACAAACGGTGGCCTACGAGGACCACGGGGTGGGGTGATGCCCCCCATATCATGCCAATCCACCATGTCCGGCAGAGCAGATCTCACAGGATATAGATCCCTTGTATCCATACATCCAGCTTGCACCGCAGGTGCAAACCGAGTCAATGTGGCCCAATGATCAGCACGGGTATTGAAAAGCTCCAACCTCAAGGCCCGATTCTCTCGGTCCTTATCTTCGAGCATCTCGGCAGTGGTACGAGTTAATGAGTCCTCCTGAGTGGAGTCAGCATAGATAGCCTGAAGATACCCTTGCGCTCCCGGAAGTGAAGCTGGCATGTAACGGAAGTCGGTGTTCTGAAGCAGGCCAGTCCGGACTCGCATGATGGTCATCATGGAATAGGCAGCATCCTCCACAGCCATCTCAACAGTAACCCCGAGTCCATAGGAACAGTGAAGGGGCTCGGTAGATCCAGGATAAGAAGGAAATATCCTGACGGTGCAGAAATATTGGCTTTGATTAAAGTCGCGGAACTGCTCTTCGACAGTGTATTCGGGATACCAACGGTAACCCGTCTCGATCATTACCCGGACTAACATAGCAGTATGACCGGGCACGTCGAGGCACCGGGTCAGGCGAACCACTTGGTTTTGAGCACGGTTGGCCATCTGAAAGCACAACCACAATGCAAAGACATTAGGATTTCTAGGGAAAATTGGACATCATAACAGCTGTAAATGCTCAGAAAAAGATTTGAGACATCCACAACAGTCCGCAATACCACTCAACAACATCAGATCAAGGTTCTGATTCAATTAGCAACATACTAAAAGTAGTAGAAACTGTACAGAGGCTTGTAACAACAATCCTATAAGCTACTACGGATTAGTAACACGTGAACCTGATAGAAGAAGAGTGCCTAGTTCTTAACCCATGTTGAATGAGAAGAGAATGACTCAGATCAGAGGGCATAGGGTAAAGGAGTAAAAGAGCCTTATGTTCCCTCCCACAATCAATTCCCCTACATATAACTAAAGCATTTCTAGACTCGACATCGACCAGTTTGGCTCAACGAACCTACAGGCAGTCCAGCTCTGATGCCAACGCTGTCAGGACCCCGATTCCAAGTCACATCGATCTAGCCGGTAACACCTCAGATCACTTTGCGGCCTCACGCATGGTATCCCATGGGTGTCGCCTTACCATGGCCCGGGACCGTTTGCGCCTTTTGTCTCATGTATATGATAGTGTCACTCGCATCCATATGACAGAGAACCCGGGCCGACATGGCTAGTCGTGAACCCAAAGCGGCACAGACCTATGGAGACAGGCATACATGAATCACATCGAGCATGTCGGTCATCAGCGAGTGATTCCGGGCTGTAGCACTGGGCTAACAGGACTCCGGGGAAACCCGGGCTGTAGCAGGCTAGGCAGGACTCCAGATATCACCGCGTGACATTTCCCTGAAGGGACAGACATAGGAATGAAGTGAAACACATGCCGGCCAGTCAAGTGTCCTGAACAGTAGTGCTGGGCTAGCAGGACTCCGGTGAACCGGGCTGTAGCGGACTACTATGGCTCGAGGAACACTAGACTACATTTCCCCATAAGAAAGACTGCCAAGGATAAACAACTAGATTGTCGGATCCCACTCATACCAAGCATTTCAATCATACACACAATATGCCCGATATGAGTACATACAACATGGCATCACATCAAAACTCTACAACTCAAGTACTTTATTTAAAGGCTCCCGAGAGCCATACATAACATGTTCATACAGATAGGGGTCACATGACCCGACACTCAAGTCATACAATCATACAAGCACATGCGGAAGCAACTAGTCTGAGTATAGACACTAGAAAGAAAGAAAGAATGCTTCTCGAAGCCTGTCTATCTACATAGGGCCCTCCATGGCCAGGATCACCACCTGGGTGGCTAGTCACTCATCGACATCAAGGTCTACATAAAACCCATCGGAGGGGACGGTGTTGTCGTCTGAAAACAATAAATAAGCAAACATGAGTACAAGGTACTCAGCAAGTCTTACATCAGAACCTAATATACATGCTCATTCTCAAGAAGGTGGTGGGGTTATTGCAGCAAGCCAGCTTTGACTCTTGGCTAAGCTATCCTACGGAACTCCACTAGTAAAATAGTTTTCGCACACGAGTCCACTACTCACCAACACAATACTCCATCGGGGATCCTCTCTCGTCATCCTACGAGAGGGCCATCCTCGGTACTCACACTTATCTTGAGTCTTTTAGTAGTATCCATTAACTTGTCTATGAATTGTATAGGCAACCAAGTAGTCCTTTACCGCGGTCGCAGCTATTCGAATAGTTTTATACCCTGCAGGGGTGTACTTCTTCATACTCGCTTTCACCACTTACCGCCGTTTACACGACATGTACTCGGCAACCTTCAAGCGGAAGCCCAGCGAGGGTGTCGGCCACGGCCTACCTAAACACTTAAGTCTCTAGTCTAGGTTTATCGCCTATCCAGGTTCCATCCGCAGGGAGTCCGGCCGAGGATTCCACTTACGGCCCCGAACAATGTGAACAGGGTTCCCAAGACACCAAACGGGTGACTCGGTACACCGTGCCACAGTGTATCTACCGCAACATAGCCCACCCCTAGGGTCAGCGCTACGCACGACCGCCAAGACATAACCTACAAACACCAGAAACTATTTGCAACTCCTGGACAGAGTACTAGGGTGATTAAGAAGCCGAGAGGGTCCATTGGTTTTGGGCCCAATGTACGGTAGTAACTGCATCTTAAATCACACATACAGATCTCAGTTCTTATGGACGGCCTCAATGATACAACCCACCATGTACTCCTACATGGCCTCTCATCGATACCTTTACCAAAACATGTTCAACACATCTCTCATATTACCGACATAATCATATCACTCTAGCCCATCACCCAGATGAACCAGACCAGACACAACTCTAAGCATAGCAGGCATAGCAAGGTAGGAATCACATACATGGCTCAATCAACTCCTAGACATGCTAGTGGGTTTCATCTAATTACTGTGGCAATGACAGGTTATGCAGAGGATAAGGGTTCAGCTACCGTAGCACACAACAGTTTGAATCGTGTTGTCTTAATGCAGTAAACAAGAGCAGAAGCGAGAACATGGGTTTGTATCGGAATGATCAATGGGTTGCTTGCCTGTTGTAGTGGTAGTAGGGTACTGCCCTTCAAACGGATACTCGGGGTTATCCTCGGAGGCAGAACCTACCACGAAAGACACACCGAACATAATCAACACATGGCAATATGCAACAATATGATGCATGCTATGACATGGCAAGATGAAAGTGTCTTGGCCTAATGCAAGCTAAAACAGAAAGGGATGAACTCATTTGAATCAAAGATTCAAATATTAGCTCATTAAACATGGCCTTATTAGTGCATAACCTTATTCTGCTTAAACAGCAAGGTTAACTTGTTTTGTCATGCATGCAACCATTACAGATGGATAGATTGAATTTTTTTGATCATTTTTCATATATAAATCTTTGCATTTGGAGCCATGGTTGATTTTCTATGATTTTTAGAGGTTTTGACTATTTTCTGGAATTTTCTATTAAAGAATAAATCCAGTAATTGAATTAATGCGTCAGCACTACGTCACTATGACGTCAGCGGGTCAAGGGCGCCAGCCCAGGTTAAACCTGACTGGGGGGCCCTCTCTGTCAGCGTCACCACTAGTTAACATAATTAGATTAACACTAATTAGGTGTCAGTGGGGCCTGGGCCCATATGTCAGTGACTGAACTAATTAAACTTAGTTAAAATTAATCCTAAACTAATTAGCAGACCGGCCCCACCTGTCATAGACTCAGGGGGGTCTACCTGGGCCCACACAGGTGTCAAACTGAGTCAAACTCGCTGGTGTCAAGCCGCCGGCGACGTCAGACGTGGCGGAGGGGCTCGGGTTTGCATTTCCGGCGAGCAAAACGACGACGGAGAGCAGCTACGTGACGCGGGGAGCGAGCCGCATCGTTTGGTGGAGGGAGTGGGGCTCGGGGAGGTCGTAAACGACGCCGGCGACGACTTTGGCGGTCGCCGGAGTTCGGGCGTGGTTGAACCCGGCGCTACGGGGCACGGCAAGGTGCGGGGAGTGGTGCGTTAGGCTCCTGGGAGCGCGTGGAAGACGAAGGCATGCTCGGATTCGAGCTTACACGCCTGTGGCCACAGCGGCGACATGGCCGGCGGAGCCGAGCTCTCGGCCTCGATGGCAGAGAGGGTTGGAGGACGCGGACGAGCACGGGGAGAGGGCCGGAGGAAAGATGGGCTCACAGGGAACTCGCGGAGCAGGCTAGTGAGCTCGGGGAGGACTTGAGGCCGGCGAATCGAATGACGGCATCCGGCGGCCATAGACAGGGAAGAAGGTCACCACTTCGTCTTGGGGTCGTCCGAGCTTGCGTGGGTCGACGGAGAGGTCGAGGACGGCAGCACAGAGCTAATGGGCTTGTCGGAGAGGCGAGGGGGTGGCTCTGGTGTCGACTACGGCGAACGGCGGCGACAATGGCTCTCGGTGCGTGCGAGAGGAGAGCCAGGGGAGGGAGAGGAGCACGGGAGAGTGAGGGAGGAACAGAGGGGGACGTGGGGGTCGGCGTGGCACCCCTAGACGCCTCCAGGGCGTCGGCAGAAGCAGGAGGTGGCCGGCGTGTAGCCGCGGGCGCCGGCCACGCGCTCCTCGTCCTCCTGGCGGGAGGAGGACGTCGACTGGCAAGGCCAGTCGGCTGGGCCGAGCCAGGTGGGCTGGGCCAGCACAGGTGAGGCCCAGGTGGGTTTCCCTCTCTCTCTTTTTTTCTTATCTATTTCTGTTTTCTATTTTTTCTGCAACTGTTGGGCTTTATTAAAAAAATACTAAAACCTTTCCAAAAATCCTGAACAAATTGTTGTGGGCTCTGTTTAGAATATTTCCAACAGCAAACATTTATTTCCAGAATTATTTGAGCATTTAAATTATTTTATAGCATTTAAATGCCCAAATTCAAATACTTATGATTTAATTCAATGACCTTCTGTTGACCTAGAAAATTGTGCACCAATTTTGCCAGGGGTTCTAACCCAAGACAAAGAGGGTGAACTTTTTAGAAGGGCATTTCAGGTTCATTGAAAATAATTTTAGTAAACCCTAGTTGTTTCTAGGGGGGTGTCGGGGGTTCTGTCTTCCCCATTTCAAATTTAAGAGGAATTTAAACATGATGCACACTCTAATGCTTGAACTAACTAAGGTGTGACATTCGGGTTGTACTGGATTGCAACTGCCACCGCTTGGCGGGATGCCTCGAAGAGGCGAGCGGTCTCCCTCGCCCTCTCATACTCCTCTGCCTCCTCCATAAGTATGAAATGTTTTCCCTGAAAGTCAAAGAAGGTAGGAGCGGGAAGCATAATATGGAAAACTGATGCCTGTTAAAGATTAGTCTGTACTAGAATGACAGATCGCCTCTTTCAAGAAACTGGAAACATTCTATAGCGGCATAATCAAGGAAAGCAAGTGGCAACTAGGTATCACTTTCTTTTATTTGCACCCCAAGATAATCAGCTAAACGAGTGGCATAAATTCCACCAAAGAAATCTCCATCTAAGGCATTATTATGTAACCGACATGCAACAATAGCCCCTAAGTTAAATTGTTTATCAGTCATTACCGCACTTTTAAGAATGCTCAAATCAGAAGTGCAAAGGTGGCTATGGTCATGTTTACCATTAATGTATCTACCTATGAAGAGAGCAAAATAATGCAAAGCAGGAAAATGAATACTCCCTATAGTAGCTTGTGTTATGCCTCTAGTTTCACCTCTAGTGATGCTAGCAAGGAACTCAATGCAGTCAGATTTATGAGGTTCAATGTAAGTGCCCCATTGTGGAATTTTGCACGCTTCATTAAACTCTTCAAGGTCCATGCAAAATGTGTTTTCATTGAGATTAAATATAACAGCATGTGAATTTCGCTGGACAAAATACTTAAATTTTCGCACAAAAGAATTAGTGAGGTCGTAATATTGTAAGTACTTATCTGGCACGAAATCCGTCAAGCCGACATTATTCATGTACATATAAAATTCTTCTTTGAAACTGGCTTGAGTCATGAAGTAACATGACAACCATTCGCAAGGTTGCACTAGAGCTTCCCGTGGTGGTTCGAGGTCCGGCTCACATAAAGCGAGCCTTGGGGATTTCTTGCTTGAGGAACCACCTTGGAACATCTCCCTAAACATTTTCTCCCTTTGAAAATTTCTCAATTTTTTAGTAACTCATAATAAAAATAAACCAAACTCAACAAAATCGATAGCAACTACTCCTACAAGTGTCTAGGGGCCATATCATGCACCAAAACTAGTTTGAACCAATTAAATTTGACATGCAAGATCAAGAACATAGTCACCAATAGTAGCTAAATGTGCAAATAATAAACCACTAGAGCAAGAACTAATTGGACCATCAGAGGAGTCATATATCGGTGAGCAATCCCCCATAACAGTTTTGGAAACGGAGCTACGAGCAAGGAGATCGAAAATTGCAGCAAAAAGAGCAAGAACACGGGCTATGGAACAAGTTTGATTTTTTCTGGAGGAAGAGGATGAGCATGGGTGGCAGCAATAAGTGAGGGGGGCCTACATGGGCCCCACAAGCTTGCATGGCGCACTAGGGGGTTGGCGCGCCATGTGAGCTTGTGGCTCATAGGTGCATCCCCTTGGGGTGTGTTCAGTGCCACTATTTTTCATATTTTGCAGAAAATCATATTAAAATTTCAGGGCATTTTGAGAACTTTTATTTTTTGGTCATTTTTAATTGCACAGGTAATTCAGAAAACAGTAAAATAATAGTATTTCTACTTTATTAACTCTAAATAAGAGAAAATAAAAAGTGGGTACAAAAAGTTGTGTTTACTAAATTCATCGACCACATGCCCGTCAAAAGGAATCCATTAAAAAGGTTGATCAAGTCTTATTAACAAACTTCTTCCTAAGGACATGAAAGCGGAGAATCTTTGTACAACACTAGGTTACCTCAACGGGGATATGCATGTCCCCAACAATATGAATTTCATATTTATTTTTGACAGTAGGAATAGGGAATTCAAAACCTCCAATAGTGATTGTTGAATTTTTTCCAATAGAATTGATCCTATTCACTTGAGTTTGTTTCTTAGGAAAGTGTACTGTATGCTCATTACCATTGACATGAAAAGTGACATTGCCTTTGTTGCAATCAATAACAGCCCCAACAGTATTTAAAAAGGGTCTACCAAGGATTATCGACGTACTGTCATCCTTGGGTATATCAAGAATAACAAAATCTTTTAAGATAGTAACATTTGCAACTATGACAGGCACACCCTCACAATGGGTATAGCAATTGATTTATCAGTCATTTGCAAAGAGATTTCAATTGGTGTCAACTTATACAAATCAAGTATTTGATACAAAGAGAAAGGCATAACACGGACACCGGCTCCTAGATCACATAAAGTAGTTTTCACATAGTTTCTTTTAGTGGAGCATGGTATAGTTGGTATTCCTGGGTTTCCTAGTTTCTTTGGTATTCCACCCTTAAATTAATAATTTGCAAGCATGGTGGAAATTTCAGCTTCGGGTATCTTTCTTTTATTTGTGACAATATCTTTCCTATACTTAGCATAAGGAGGCATTTTCAGAATATCAATCAAATGAAGGCGCAAAAAGACAGGTCTAAGCATTTCAACAAAGCGCTCAAATTCTTCTTCACCCTTATTCTTTGAAGCTTTAGGAGGAAAGGGTGTGGGTTTCTGAACCCATGGTTCTCTTTCTTTACCATGTTTCCTAGCAATGAAGTCTCTCTTATCATATCTTTTATTCTTAGGTTGTGGGTTATCAAAGTTCAACAGCAGGTTCTTTTTCCACATCATTATCATTATTAGGTTGAGCATCAACATGAACATTATCATCATCATTGTCACTAGGTTCATGTTCATCACCATATTGTGTCTCAACATTAGAGATAGAAATATCATTTGGATTCTCAGGTGTGTCTATAGTAGGTTCACTAGAAGCATGCAAAGTCCTACCATCTTTCTTATTCTTTTTAGATGGACTAGGTGCATTAGTATTAATTCTCTAAGAATCTTGTTTAGTTCTCTTAGGGTGACCTTCAGGATACAAGGGTTCCTGAGTCATTTTACCACCCCTAGTCATAACTCTAACAACATGATCATTCATGTTATTGTCCATCTCATTAAGCAAATCATTTGTGACTTGATGACTTGTTCTACTTGGGTTTTTATCTTGAATGTATGTTTACTCACACCATTGACATCATTAACAGTTCTAAACATATAGTCAATCAAGTGTTCAACCATAGATGCATTTCGTTTCAATTGTCTACTAACATATGCATTAAAATTTTCTTATTTAACAATAAAGTTATCTAGTTCATCCAAGCATTGACTAGCATATTTAGTATAAGGAATATCACCTGCATCAAATCTATAAAGAGAATTTACCTCTACTACCCGTGTTAGGGTATCGAGGCGATGTATTTCTTCAACAGGTGGTAAATTCCTAACATCTTCAGCTTTAATACCTTTTCTTCCATAGATTTCTTTGCCTCTTACATATCTTTGAAAGTGCGTTATATTGACTAGAAGGGGGTGAATAGGCAATTTTTATGAATTCTTCACTAAGGAGTTTGCAGGTGAGGAAATTCCTTAGCGAAGAACTACTAGCAGCGGAATAAGTACTCAAAAGAAAACATAACAGAACACAAGCATAGTCATCATGATGAAATGAAGACAGGCACAGAGTACAGTGAGCGTAAGCACATGATAACACAAGATGAAGACAAACAGACTGAAGAAATTGAACTGAGGAAATTGAGAAAGTCTTCAGTCAAAGTCTTCAAACACAGATATGAACAAGTGCACAACACAGTTATGAGGAAATGAATGAGTTGAAGAAATAGAACCAGTAGGCTTGGTGAAGACAATGATTTGGTAGACCAGTTCCAACTGCTGTCTCAGTTGTACGTCTGGTTGGAGCGGCTGAGTATTTAAACTCGAGGACACGCAGCTCAGGACACCAAGTCCTCACCGTATTCTCCTTGAGCTAAGGTCACACAGACCTCGCCCAATCACTCGTGGTAAGTCTTCAGGTGACTTCCGAACCTTCACAAACTCGGTCACTCGGCGATCCACAATTCCTCTTGGATGCTCTAGACCATGACGCCTAACCGTCTGGAAGAAGCACAGTCTTCAAAGGTAACAAGCGTCGGATCCACGCAGGATCAATCTCTTCAGTGATGCTCAATCACTTGGGGTTTGAATGTGTTTGGGTTTGGGTTTTCCTCACTTGATGATTTTCGCTCAAAGTCCTCGGAGGATGGGTTGCTCTCAAATGACAAGTGTTAGTTTCTCTCAGAGCAGCCAACCAGCTAGTGGTTGTAGGGGGCGGCTATTTATATCCTAGGGAGCAGCCCGACATGATAAGACATAAATGCCCTTCAATGATATGACCGTTAGGTGGATAGATATTTTGGGACAGCTGGCGCATAGCGCAGCAACGGTCAAAATTTTGAGTGGCGAAATCCTCAGGGCTATCATGTTCCTCACCGTGTAGGCAATCCGCACTGGCGAATTCCTAACTCCTCAGTCGGAACAAATTCCTTAGAGACCAGAAGAACTTCGTCTCTATCACTGAAGAATATGACTGAACTGTATGAGATTTCCAATGGCTTCACTCGAAGGGATTGGTAGGTGTAGGATTTTGAGTTGAGCATCACATGGAAATTTTTCCTTAGTATTTCCTCGACCCCCTTTAATAGTACGGTGTTTCCTATGACTCAAGAAAGAGAACATGAAACTACAAAAACAAAAGTCTTCATGCTTCATGTTCCTCGAATGAATACCAAGTCTTCAAGGTCACACCAATTTCTTCACTTCCAAAGTCTTCAAAAATCCAAAGTCTTCAGTCGAAGAACTTCATTTTTAGGGGTCAACTTTCTCTATAAATATCAAAACTCCTCATAGACTTATAGACCTGTGTACACTCACAAACGCATTAGTCCCTTAACCTATAAGTCTTCAATACACCAAAATCACTAAGGGGCACTAGATGCACTTACAATATCCCCCTTTTTGGTGATTGATGACAATATAGGTTAAGTTTTCAACAGGGATAAACATATGAAGTGTAAATACTGATATTGAGGAATTTGATTGCAAGATATAGAAGAACTCCCCCTAAATATGTGCATGGTGAGGTATTTGCTTTTGAAGCATTGCACACTTGAAGTGTAGAATCATGGAGATCTCCCCCTATATCTTGTAATTCATACACGCATTTGACATATCACAATGAAGAATTTGAAATGCATGATGAAATATGGTGATTGATGTAATTCAGCATGCGTGCATTAGCATATATGAGGAATAAGCATGCAGAAAAACATATCAAAAGTATCAGAGCACCATCGGGTTTAAGTTTACAACTCGATCCAATAACGCCCATATAGAAAGACCCGCTTGAAGACTAACTCAAAATTCCCCCCTTTGTCATCAAATGACCAAAAGGATCGAATATGAGGACTAACGCCCCTGAAGAATATCAAGTTGATGAAGGAGCGCCAGCGTTGTTGGGGTCTTTTGTCGTGGAAGGGCCTGCCGCAGTGTCGTCCAAGTCTTCATTCTCATCGGTGTCGCGAGATGAAGAATATGAGCTGGCCACCAGAGAAGGAACCTTGACTTTCTTGAATTTCTTCAGTGGAGGTGCAGACCAGTCAAAATCTTCCTTGAGACCCATTTTCTTGAGATCTTCTTCACCATACAGATGTGACAGTATTGCCCAGGTGCGACCAAAAACTTCATGGAGGTAGTAATGGTTTTTCTTCACTGCATTGTGCGTAGCAGTCATGTTGTGAAGAAATGAACCAAACTGACGCTTAACCCATTTATGATTTTGATCCACCTTCTGGTGAAGACTAATCAAAAGCTCACGATCAGTCATCACACGAGGAGCAGTGGCTTGAGGAGTAGACTTATGTGCATTGGCAGAGTCATGTGTGGCAGAATCATCATTGGTGGAATAAGATGCAGCTTCGCGAAACTGTCCATCCAATGGACGAATGCCTTCATCTATAACAGCTGGTGCCTTGCCCTTTTCATTAACTAAGGAATAGGTCCGCTTGAGGACTTCAATTGGGGGCAAGTAGCTGAGGTGATTCTGAAAATCAGCTTTGTAGTTGAGTGAAGACCTTGTCCTGAGGAATCTCATAATCCAAGGTGCATAAGGCTTCAGCTCAAATGGAGAGAGTGCAACATTTGCCAGAGTCCTCATGAAGAAATCATGATAATTGATAGGAATGCCATGAACGATATTGAATACCAGATTCTTCATGATGCCAACAATTTTCTCATCAGATGAGTCGTGGCCTTTGATGGGACTCATTGTCCTTGTTAGAATGTGATAGACACTTCTGAGCACATATAGTAATTCCTTCACGAGGAATTTGGTTCGTGGGGCCTGTCCTGGCATCAAAGGTTTCATCAGAACTTGCATGTAGTGATTTGTAAGCTCAGGTTCACTGTAAATGCAACGAGCTTCTTCAAGGGGAGGACTGAGTGGTAAGGCACGAAGCAATTCAGTAGCTGGTGCTGTGTAGTGAGTGTTCTCAGACATCCAGTCCAGCACCCATGAATTCACATCTTCAGAATCTCCTGTGATGTGCAGCGTCGCCTAAAATTGAAGAATTAGTTCTTCATTCCAATCACAGATGTCAGAGCAGAAATTTAACAGTCCAGCGTCGTGAAGAACATTGAGGACTAGCATAAAACACGGCAGAGATTCCGTATCCACGTGAGGAATGTGCTCATGATAGAAGATTTTGTTTTTGTTGAACAGCACTGAGGAATAGAAATTGGCTTGACTAGCAGTCTAGAAATGCCTCTTCCTTATGCGAGCAGAATCATATGGGTTGTAGTTAGTGAAGAATACATGCTCGTCGAAGAAATCATCAGCCTTGAATTTTTGCTTCCTGAAGAATGGATCCTTTGGCTTGGGTAGAGGAGTGTCAGTGAGTTGCATCACGACCTCAGGAATCTCAATCACAGGTTCTTTAGGCTAAGGAATTTCTGATTCCTCTTCAGTGGCAGTCTACGTCTTCATATGTTCAGCAGCAATAGTTTCTTCAGCACTAGTGGCTGGAATTTCTTCACGCATAGATGAAGTGGGGTGAGTTTCTTGAGAGCCCATTTGAACAATTGGTGCAGGGGACTGAGGAATTTGCTGTAGAGGGGTGAAGAGTGGAGAATTGGGGTGCTAACTTTCCCAAAAGTCATCATTCATCACTGGTGTAGTACACCCAATATCCACATCTTCATCTTCCATTTCTTCAACGCCAGCCTCTTCAGCTATGAACTGAGGCAAAGGCGAGGAAATGACAGGTGTTGAAGGGATCTCATCCACTTCAATTTCTTCATCCAACTGCTCTGACGAAATAGCAGAAGGAGTTTCTTCATCAGATCTGCGGGGGATCACATATTCTTCACCAAAAAGAACAAGGTCCTTTGATGGCATGGTTGAGATCGGAACAACATCAATGAGATTAGCAAATGAACTTCTCATAGGCTTCATCTTCTTCGGAGATGAAGAATTTGAAGCAGCTGATGCTTTCCTTTTCTTCACTGTTGCACGCTCTGCAGCCTTGGTCTTCTTCACATCTGATGCAGATGGAAGGATCAGAGTTGGTGTAGGCGCAGGAGGAGCAGAGGAATTTGGTTGATTTTCTTCAGGCATAACTGATGCAGTTGTCCTGACTTCTTCAGTATCTTTAGGCGCACCACTAGTGGATGCCCTGGCAATTTCTTCAGCGGCTGGAATGCAGTCATCAGCCCTGGAACTTACATTTTCTTCAGCAGCCTGATTTTCATCAGCGGTGCTGGCATGTTCTTCAGTCGGCTGAGTAGATGCTTCAGCCTGAGGAACTTCCTGTTGCGTTGGGGCTGCAACATTTAAGGTGAACTTCTCATTCAGTTTAAGAAACCCGACCTTGGCTCCTTTCCAATCAACATAGTAGGCATTAAATTCATCGCTGAGGGTTTTGATTTCAAACTGGATTTTTACAAGTTCATCAGTTGTCATAGTGACAACATTGTTCTTCAGAAATTTCTCCTTCTTATATTGTGCTTTCTTGATCTGCTTGGCCTTCTCATATTTCCATTTTTCTTCTTGGATGAAATGGGTCAGCATGTGACTTTGGCCAGGAGTCAGCTTGAAGTCAGGCATGGGAGTGTTGGGGTCCTTGTGCCAAACATCAATGTACTCGAGGATCAACTTTGGATCCAAAAGTAGTGGCACATTTGTTCCCTTGGCTCTAGCGGCCCTGACTTGCCTGTCTCTGATGATTTCTGCAAGTTCATCATCATCAGCTTCGTCTTCTTCAGACAACACTTGGAAAGCGACTTGCTTCTTCTGTGGACTAGGGCGAGGACCTCGTCCAGCAGTTTGCTTTGTCTTCAGCAGAGAGGGTCCTGTTGAAGAATTTGGTGCAGCCGAGGAACTAGCTGAGACACATGAGGCAATGGAGATGCCTGCAGTCCTTTGGCACGTGGCAAGATGCACAGGTGTTGAGGACTTTGTCGGAACAACTGAGGACTTTGGAGGAGTTGAGGATTTTGGAGGAGCAGGAGCAACATGAGGAATTGGCCTTGAGGACTTTGAAGATTCTGGCCGTGAGGGCATAGCTGAGGAACTTGGCCTTGAGGGCACTGTTGGTGAAGCACTTGGCTTGCGTGCATGCTTCTTTGCCATAGATTTCTTAGGCTTGATAGAGGCCTCAGTGGCAGTAGCAGCAGCAGAGTCTTCATTGAATTTCCTCACTGATTCTTTTGCTTGTTTGGCCAACTTGGCCTGGCACTTGGCCCATTCTTCAGGAAAGTCCTCACCGCGTTTGATGCTGGTGGGATTTGCTACTTGGCCAGGTGCCAATGGAGCTCTTGGGCATGGAGGATTGAGTGCGAATTTCTTCATGTACTTTGGAGTTACATACCAATACTCCCTCCATTCTCTTGCCCATCTCCTTTCAATTTTCTGAATGTGCACCTTGCGCTGATTTTTATCTTCCTCAGGAGGTGTGCAATACCCAACATAGATGTCATCAGGGATCTCAAAGGCAGTCATGACCTTAGGCTTCTTTCCTCCTTTCTGTGGCCTTTTACCATCAGCCATTTTCTTCAGTTGAGGAATTTGAACAATCGAATTCACTGAAGAAGTATGCTACTTTTCTTCAAGGAACGCTGCAAATGAGTTAAGTTGATGAGAACCTAGTGATTCAGCAGCGGACATAAGTACCTGTGAACAGAATATAGTTGCGAGGAATTTGGAGAGGTCATATGCGTTCTCAGAAGGTTTTTCAAAAAGAACAAGTTTGAGGAATTTGTCTAGATGAGTCTTGAAGAATTTCACTAAGCATTCTTTGTCTTAGGTTCTAGAGTTGTATAGATCAAAGATCCACACAATTGAGGAATCTTGAAGAAAAATGATGCTTAGAGAAACGAATCAAGAACATATGACTTGTGAGGTGTTTAGTGTGTGAGGAATAGAAGAATAAAACACCTTTGAAGATTTTCTAGATAATCATTCGAATCAACGAGGGCAGTAAAAGTAACTTTTAATTACCCTGAACGAAGAACATGACGAACTGGAGTGAGGAGATGTGAAGTTCGTCAGTGCGGATCTTCCACGCCCTAACTTGGCAGAGGAAGACAGCTACGGTGGCGGCGGAGTGAAGATTTCCGCGGCCGGCGTGAGTACGGCAGCGACAAGGTCGAGGAAGTTAAGCTCTTCCTCACCGGCGACAATGAAGTAGTGGCGGCGCTAGGGTTTGAGAAGCTCGAGCTCAAGAGAGGTCGAGCGGAGTAAAGTAAGTGAGGAAGGGGAAGAGGGGTATTTATAGCCACGGTGAAAAACTGTTCGCCTAAAGAAATTGGACGAACGTGCCCCTGACCCTTCTCATTCGCTTGACATGTGTCACCCACGTACTGAGAGGTGGAGATCGTGTGCGATCGTGGGTGAAAGGATAAGTATATCATGGGATGCGGAACGGTTTGAGCGGCAAAGCCGAAAATTTGGATAGGATATGTTTTAAAGTTCCGTTCGCAATTTCTTCAGCTGACAAGGACACAGTGAAGATTTTGAACGAGTTTCAAATAGAACGCACATGAAGAATTTGTGAATAGATTGGGTTGAGTTTAGCATAGATGGGAAAGGGTCTGATCACATTCACTTAGCAGAAAAACCAACTTGAAGAATTAGCAATAAGTGAATGCTGTAGAGGACATAAACTCTCTCTCTCTCTCTCTCTCTCTCTCACACACACACACATAGATATATATATATATATATATATAGCCAATGAAGAAAACGACGGAAACAGTGAAGACAATGCAAAGTTGAAGAATTTGAACAACTGAGGAATTTCAACTTTTGGTGGTGGCGTGACCCACCATATAAGAATGATGATTTCAGACACCGCGTACAATTATTGTAGGGTTCTGAGAATCAAATTCTTCGTTAATTTCTTCACACTTAGAGTGTTATTCTTCATTGATTGAAGAAAAAGTTTCTTCATGTGTTGCACATCTAAGTCATCAATTTTGCATAAGTGTTAGGATGAGTGTCCTTTTCAAAGAACAATTGAAGATTCTAGGATATTTAGCTCACACCGCAACTTGCTAAATCTCTTCTCATCCAAGGGCTTTGTGAAGATATCGGCTAGCTGTTCTTCAGTCTTCACATGCTCAATAGAAATGTCGCCCTTCAACACATGATCATGAAGAAAATGATGACAAATCTGAATGTGCTTAGTCTTCGAGTGCTGAACTGGGTTGTGAGCAATCTTTATGGCACTCTCATTGTCACAGAAGAGAGTCACATTCTTCATGTTGACGCCGTAGTCCTTGAGAGTTTGCTTCATCCATAGCAATTGAGCACAACAAGAACCAGCGGCAATATACTCAGCTTTAGCAGTAGATAGTGATACGCAGTTCTGTTTCTTCGAGGACCAACAGACCAAAGATCGTCCGAGGAAATGACATGTACCAGATGTTGACTTGCGGTCCACACGATCACCAGCATAGTCAGAGTCAGAGTATCCAATGAGATCAAAAGCCGAGCCCTTGGAGTACCATAATCCAAGTGTTGGTGTGTGAGCTAGATATCGAAGAATATGCTTCACAGCCTTATGGTGTGATTCCTTTGGTGTAGCTTGAAATCGGGCACACATGCAAACACTAAGCATTATATCTGGCCTAGATGCACATAAGTACAATAAAGAACCAATCATGGAGCGGTATACCTTTTGATCAAAGTCAATACCATTTTCATCAGTGCACAGATGGCCATTTGTGGGCATATGAATTTTGACACCTTTGCAATCTTGCATGTCGAATTTCCTCAGTACATCCTTGAGGTATTTCTCTTGAGATATGAATATGCCATTGCATTGTTGACGAATTTGAAGACCTAAGAATAATTTTAATTCTCCCATCATAGACATTTGATATTCTTCACTCATCATGTAGGCAAATTCATCACTATAACGTTGGTTAGTACAGCCAAAGATAATATCATCAACATATACTTGGCACACAAGCAATTCACGATCATAAGATTTAGTGAAAAGAGTAGGGTCAAGTGAACCGGGTTTGAAGCCTTCCTTCATGAAGAATTCCTTCAAGGTATCATACCACGCCCGTGGGGCCTGCTTGAGGCCATAGAGGGCCTTGTTGAGTCTGAAGACTTTGTCAGGATTCTTTGGACCTTCAAAACCTGGGGGTTGAGCAACATATACTTCTTCCTCAAGCTTACCATTGAGGAATGCACTTTTCACATCCATTTGATATAAAGTGATATCATGATGGTTAGCATAAGCAAGTAATATGCGAATAGCCTCAAGTCTAGCAACAGGTGCAAAAGTTTCATCGAAATCAATTCCTTCAACCTGTGTGTAGCCTTGAGCTACGAGCCATGCCTTATTCCTCACCACAAGGCCGTTTTCATCTTGCTTGTTGCGGTAGATCCACTTTGTGCCACTGATAATGTGCTTGCGAGGATCTGGACGTTTGACCAGTTCCCAGACATTGTTGAGCTCGAGCTAATGTAATTCTTCTTGCATGGCCTGAATCCACTCAGGCTCCAGTAATGCTTCATCTACCTTAGTGGGCTCTGTGATAGAGACAAAAGCATAGTGCCCACAAAAGTTAGATAAATGTGAAGCTTTTGAGCGTGTGAGAGGACCTGGCGCTTTGATGTCATTGATGATCTTTTCAACTTGCACTTCTTTTGCAATGCGAGGATGAGCTGGTTGTCGTTGAGGAATTTGATCAACATTCTCTTCAGCACCATTTTCTTCAGTATTTTCTTCAGGTGCATTAGCTCGACGTTCTTCATGTTCTGGAATGAATTCTTCAGCAAATTCTTCAGTAGGAATGACATCCTTAGTAGCCTTGAACTTGATAGTTTCCTCAGGTGTTGGTTCATCTATCACATTAGGTAGGTGCTCTCTTTGTGAGCCATTAGTTTCATCGAACCGCACATCTACAGTTTCAACAACTTGTGAAGAACGTTGTTGAAGACTCTGTAGGTGTGCGAGTCCTTTCCGTAACCAAGCATAAAACCTTCATGTGCTTTCGGTGCAAATTTTGAGTTGTGATGAGGATCTCTAATCCAACATTTAGCACCGAAGACTTTGAAATAACTTGCATTGGGTTTCTTATCAGTGAGGAGTTCATAGGCAGTCTTCTTGAAGAATTTGTGAAGATATACTCTGTTGATGATGTGGCACGCAGTATCAATTGCATCAATCCAGAAATGACGAGGCGTTTTGTATTCATCAAGCATAGTGCGCGACATCTCAGCAAGAGTCTTGTTCTTGCGCTCCACGACGCCATTCTATTGAGGAGTATAAGGAGCAGATAACTCATGAGTAATACCAAGTTCATCAAGATAGTCATCGTGACCAGAATTCTTGAACTCAGTGCCATTGTCACTTCTGATGTGCTTGATCTTCACACCAAAGTTGGTTGAAGCCCTCGAGGAAAATCGCTTGAAGACTTCCTGCACTTCATGTTTGTAAGTAACAAGGTGTACCCATGTGTAACGAGAGTAATCATCAACAATAACAAAGCCATATTGAGATGCTTCATTTGAAACAACAGAATAATGATTAGGACCGAAGAGATCCATATGAAGCAATTCAAATGGATGAGTAGTGGTCATGATAGTCTTCGCTGGATGCTTGGCCTTGGTCATTTTTCCAGCTTCATAGGCTCTGCATAAGTGATTGAGGGAGTCCTGGATTAGGGGGTCTCCGGAAAGCCGGACTATATCCTTTGGCCGGACTGTTAGACTATGAAGATACGAGATGGAAGACTTTGTCCCGTGTCCGGATGGGACTCTACTTGGCGTGGAAGGCAAGCTAGGCAATACGGATATGCATATCTCCTCCTTTGTAACCGACCTTGTGTAACCCTAGCCCCCTCCGGTGTCTATATAAACCGGAGGGTTTTAGTCCGTAGGACAACATACAATCATACCATAGGCTAGCTTCTAGGGTTTAGCCTCTCTGATCTCGTGGTAGATCTACTCTTGTACTACTCATATTATCAAGAACAATCAAGCAGGACGTAGGGTTTTACCTCCATCAAGAGAGCCTGAACCTGGGTAAAACATCGTGTCCCCTGCCTCCTGTTACCATCCGCCTAGACGCGTAGTTCGGGACCCCCTACCCGAGATCCGCCGGTTTTGACACCGACATTGGTGCTTTCATTGAGAGTTCCTCTGTGTTGTCACCATTAGGATTGATGGCTCCTTCGATCATCGATAGCGATGCGGTCCAGGGTGAGACTTTTCTCCCCAGACAGATCTTTGTATTCGGCGGTTTCGCACCGCGGGCCAACTCACTTGGCCATCTAGAGCAGATCGAGAGTTACGCCCCTGGCCACCAGGTCAGGTTTGGAAGCTTAAACTACATGGCTGACATCCGCGGAGACTTGATCTTCGACGGATTCGAGCCCCTGCCGAGTGCACTGCACGGTCACGATGAGCATGATTTAGCTCTACCATCGGACAGTGTTTAGGAGACCGCACCGGCAACCGCTCCGACCCTCAATTCGGAGCCAATTGTGCCATCCATGGACGTGTGGATAGACCCCGCCACGGAGGCTGCATTCTCAGCGGCGATCGAGCCGAATATCGACCTTACCCTTCACGAGAGCCGTGACGCCAAATTACCGGATTCTTCCCCGGCCACGGACTCCGAACTGCCTGCGCCCGTGCCTATCGAATCCAACTGGGCGCCGATCATGGAGTTCACCTCCGCAGATATCTTTTAGCACTCGCCCTTTGGAGACATACTAAACTCATTAAGGTCTCTCTCCTTATTAGGAGAGTCCTGGCCGAACTATGTCCGGCAGGATTGGGATGCGGATGACAAAGAAATTCGCCGCCCACCCACCACCCACTTAGTAGGCACTGTCGACGATTTGACCGACATGCTCGACTTCGACTCCGAAGACATCGACGGTATGGACGACGATGTAGGAGACGAATAGGAACCACTGCCCACAGGGCACTGGATGCCCACATCATCACATGATGTCTACATGGTGGACACACCCAAAGAAAACGACAACAAGGAACGGAAGGACGCAGCGAAGGATCAATCCCTCGAGAAGCAATCAAAGCGGCAGTGTAAGCGCCACTCCAAATCCCGCCTCGGCAGAGACAGCGATCATAAAGATCCAGCGATAGAGCATGGTGAGCCAGCGGACGATGAACACGACATTGAACCACCGCCCGATCAGGGCAACACGAAGAATCAAAGCGAACAACCCGACTCCGTCGAAGATAACAGTCCGGACGACATCACACTGGACAGGCACCCGGAGCAACAGAATACCCATAAAAGGCTTGTGGCCACTGCGAGGAGTCTGAAAAAGCATAAGCAAAGGCTCAGGGCCGCACAAGACACACTCAGAATCAGATGGAGTGAAGTACTCAACATTGAAGCGAAGTACGGCGGTAATCGCCACACCAAGAGCTACCTGAAGCGAAAGTTGCTTCCAGAATTCAATGAGGAGGCCTTAGATCCCCCGCAATCAAAAAACAAAATGGCCATCCGGTCGGATAGATGACCTCCTGGCCAACATAGAGCGGCAAACGACACCGCACATAAGCCCGTACGTGATCCGCGTGAGGGCTCGCATCAAAGGAACAGCGCAACCAGATCCATCTACGGGCCACGCAAGCGCGCTCCAGCATGCAATGTAGCACAACAAACATCCCAACACCACGGTACGCCCAAATACAGGGGTGCCGCACACCCCCTATGTTTCACCGATGAGGTGCCGGAGCACGATTCAAACCCGTAAACATAGAGGCATACGACGAAATGACAGACCCTGGGGTCTGGGTTGAGGACTACATCCTCCAAATCCATATGGCTTGAGGAGACGGTCTCCACGCCATCAAGTACTTACCCCTCAAGCTCAAAGGGCCAGCTCGGCACTGGCTTAAAAGCCTCCCCGAAAACTCCATTGGAAGTTGGGAAGAGCTCGAAGACGCTTTTCGGGCAAATTTTCAAGGGACTTATGTCCGACCACCGGATGCAGACGATTTGAGTCATATAACTCAACAACCCGGAGAGTCAGCCCGAAAGCTTTGGAACAGGTTCCTCACTAAAAAGAACCAAATAGTCGACTGCCCGGACGCCGAAGCCTTAGCAGCTTTTAAGCACAGCGTTCAAGACGAATGGCTTGCCAGACACCTCGGCCAAGAAAAGCCGAGAACAATGGTAGCATTAACAAGCCTCATGACCCGCTTTTGCACGGGCGAGGATAGCTGGTTAGCCTGATGCAGCACCAGCGACCCAAGTACATCGAAGTCAGGGACGAAAACGGGAAACCATGATGCAGCAAAAACAAGCGCCGGAATAAAGGAGACAGCCCGAAGAGCACGGCGGTAAACGCCGGATTTAGAAGCTCTCGGCCAGGTCAACAAAAGCTACCCTCCAAAGGCAACAAAGATGAACTGTCCAGCCTAAACAAGATTCTGGATAAAATATGTCAGATCCACAGCACCCCCGATAAACCTGCAATTCATACCCATAGGGAATGCTGGGTCTTCAAGCAGTCCGACAAGCTCAACACCGAACAAAAAGGGCAGGATACACCAAGCGAAGACGAGGATGAGCCTCTGTAGGATCAAAAGTATGTCTAGAGGGGGGTGATTAGACTACTTGACCAAATAAAAATCTATCCTTTTACCAATTTTTGTCTTTGGCAGATTTTAGCTATCTTAGCACAAGTCAAGCAATCTTAACACAATTCAAGCAAGCATGCAAAGAGTCTATGAGCAGCGGAAAGTAAAGCATGCAACTTGCAAGAATGTAAAGGGAAGGGTTTGGAGAATTCAAACGCTATTGGAGACACAGATGTTTTTGTCATGGTTCTGATAGGTGGTGCTATCGTACATCCACGTTGATGGAGACTTCAACACATGGAGGGTAACAGTTGCACGAGTCCACGGAGGGCTCCACCCATGAAGGATCCATGAAGAAGCAACCTTGTCTATCCCATCATGGCCATCGCCCACGAAGGACTTGCCTCACTAGCAGTAGATCTTCACGAAGTAGGCGATCTCCTTGCCCTTACAAACTCCTTGGTTCAACTCCACAATCTTTGTCGGAGGCTCGCAAGTGACACCTAGCCAATCTAGGAGACACCACTCTCCAAGAAGTAACAAATGGTGTGTTGATGATGAACTCCTTGCTCTTGTGCTTCAAATGATAGTCTCCCCAACACTCAACTCTTTCTCATAGGATTTGGATTTGGTGGAAAGAAGATTTGAGTGGAAAGCAACTTGGGAAGGCTAGAGATCAAGATTCATATGGTAGGAATGGAATATCTTGGCCTCGACACATGAGTAGGTGGTTCTTTCTCAGAAAATGTGTATTGGAAGTGTAGGTATGTTCTGATGGCTCTCTCCACGAATGAAGAGTGGGTGGAGGGGTATATATAGCCTCCACACAAAAACTAACCGTTACACACAATTTACCAACCTCGGTGAGACCGAATTGAGAAACTCGGTCGGACCGATTTAGCAAACCTAGTGACTGTTAGGATTTTCCGTGGGACTGAGATGCAACTCGGTAGGACCGATATGGTTAGGGTTAGGGCATAACATAATCTCGATGTGACCGATTACACAAACTCGGTGGGATCGGTTTTGGTAATAAGCTAACCAGAGAGTTGGTCAGGTAAACTCGATGGGACCGATCGCTCATTTCGGTGGGACCGAAATGTTACAAAAGGGAAACAGAGAGTTTACGTTGCAATCTCGATGGGACCGATCGCTCATCTCGGTAGGACCGAAACATTACGAAGGGAAACAGAGAGATTACAACCCCATCTCGGTGTGACCGAAATCCTTATCAGTGAGACCGATTTGCCTAGGGTTTGTGGCAGTGGCTATGACATCTGAACTCGGTGGCGCCGGATAGAAAGAATCGGTGGGGCCGAGTTTGACTTTTGGTTTAGGTCATATGTGGATGTGGGAAGGTACTTGAGGGTTTTGGAGCATATCACTAAGCACTATGAAGCAAGAACCTCATCAGGCAACACCTCATCCCTCCTTGATAGTATTGGCTTTTCCTATAGACTCAATGTGATCTTGTATTACTAAAATATAAAATATAGAGTCTTGAGCTTTGAGCTTGAGCCAATCTTTTTGTCCTTAGTATTTTGAGGGGTCCACTTTCCTCATCCATGTCATGCCATTCATTGAGCTTTTCCTGAAATATTAATCTTGGAATAGCATTAGCTCAATGAGCTATATGTTGTTAGGAATTACCAAAACCACCTAGGGATAGTTGCACTTTCAATCTCCCCCTGTTTGGTAATTGATGACAACATATAGATCAAAGCTTCGACAAGTGATAATAAGAGTGAAAAACATTGTCGCTTTGAGAAGTATGTGAAAAGCAAGAGCTCCCCCTAAATTTGTGCATAGTTTATGATTTGCTTTGGACTGCAAATGCATAGAGAGTTAGGCTCATGGGTTACTCTTCCATGTCACATACATCTTGGTGGAGCGCTCAAAATGATAATAATTAAATACATGCACTCATCACCAAGCAAAGTGAATGATCATATGGGGATAAAATGATAATGTCATCTAACAAGCATTAATGTAGCATATGATCAAACACACATGATCATCCAAGCATCACGCAGACAGAAAGTATCTCAAACAAGCAAATAAAGTTGAACCACCAAAGCAAGAGAGAATAAAAAGCAACACTCTCTCTCGAAGCCTATGATCTATACATTTTTCTCCCCCTTTGGCAACAAGTTACCAAAAAGTTCCTAGAAAATGCATAGCACTAAATCGTTTCTCAGGCTTGGTCTTTAGGTGGTGGTGTCCGGATAGCTCCAAGAACGAAGGCTTCAGTCGATGTAGATGGAGCTGATGGAGTAGGTGCTGGAGCTGGTGGCACTGAAGCTGTAGCTGGTGCAGATGAAGTGGCTCTGGTGTATGTTACTGGCACTGCAGCTGACCTCTGAGCTCTAGGCACTTTGGAAAATGCATCAGTGGTTGTCTTGCCCTTTGTAACGCCCTCGATGCGGCTATATCTCCTACATGTCGAAGCACGACTTAGAGGCATAACCGCATTTAAAGCAATGTCGCAAGTAAGGTAATCTTCACAACAACCCCATGTAAATAGATAAAAGGGGTAAAGGTACATAGTTGGCTTACACTCGCCACGTCACACAAATACATGAATAACATTACAATCATCCAATACACTCATGGTCCGACTACGGTACCAAAGTAAAAGATCAACCCCAACATGCGACACGGTCCCCGATCGCCCCAACTGGGCACCTCTACTGATCATCTGGGAAAGACACATAGTAACGACGAGAGTCTTCATCGAACTCCCACTAAGCTCAAGCGCATCGTCTGGAACGGTATCATCGGTCCCTGCATCTGGTTTTGGTAAGGCAAGGTAATATGTGGAGCTGCGGCAAGCGACTAGCATATATGGTGGCTAACATGTTCGCAAAAGAGAGCAAGAAGAGAAGGCAAAGCACAAACGAAGAACTATGATCAAGAAGTGATCCTATAGCAACCTACGTCAAGCATTACTCCAACACCGTGTTCACTTCCTGGACTCCGCCGAGAAGAGACCATCACGGTTACACACGCGGTTGATTCGTTTTAATTAAGTTAAGTTACATGTTATCTACAACCGGACATTAACAAATTCCCATCTGCCCATAACTGCGGGCACGGCTTTCGAAAGTTCAAATCCCTGCAGGGGTGTCCCAACTTAGCCCATCACAAGCTCTCACGGTCAACGAAGGATATTCCTTCTCCTGAGACATTCCGATCAGACTCGGCATCCCGGTTTTACAAGACATCCTCGACAATGGTAAAACAAGTCCAGCAACACCGACCGAATGTGCCGACAAATCCCGATAGGAGCTGCACATATCTCGTTCTTAGGGCACACTCAAATGAGACATCCTACGAGTAAAACCAACCCTCAAGTTGCCCCGAGGCGGCCCCGCAGTCTACTCGGTCGGACCAACACTCAAAGGAGCACTGGCCCAGGGGGGTTTAAATAAAGATGACCCTTGGGATCCGAAAACCCAAGGGAAAAATAGGCTAGGTGGCAAATGGTAAAACCAAGGTTGGGCATTGCTGGAGGAGTTTTATTCAAGCCGAACTATCAAGGGGTTCCCATTATAACCCAACCGCATAAGGAACGCAAAATCCGGAAACATAACACCGATATGACGGAAACTAGGGCGGCAAGAGTGGAACAGAACACTAGGCAAAAGGCCGAGCCTTCCACCCTTTACCAGGTATATAGATGCATTAAGATAACAAGATAATATAGTGATATCCCAACAATAAACAATGTTCCAACAAGGAACGATCTCCAATCTTCACCTGCAACTAGCAACGCTATAAGAGGGGCTGAGCAAAACGGTAACATAGCCAATCAACGATTTGCTAGGACATGGTGGGTTAGATGTTTGACATGGCAATTTGGGAGGCATGATAAGCAAGTGGTAGGTATCGTAGCATAGGTATAGCAAAAGAGCGAGCATCTAGCAAGCAAAGATAGAAGTGATTTCGAGGGTATGATCATCTTGCCTGCAAAGTTGTCAGAGTTGACTTGATCCTCGTAAGTGAACTCAACGGGCTCCTCGTTCGCGAACTCATCTTCGGCCCTACCCAAACAAGATAAACAAGCAAAAGGAACACAATCAACCACGTGCAATGCTCAAACAACATGATGCAAACATGGTATGCTATGCGGGATGCATATGCAAGATTTGACAAGGAATGATTGAACATGGCCTCAACTTGGAAATCCAAGAGTGCCACTGGAAAGGTGAGGTGATTTTGGTTGAAATCAATATAAAGATCACCGGAATCGGATGCACGGTTTGGAAATGGCAAACAAAACAAATATGACACCGGTCTGCGATAATCAGCATGTAGCCATCTAAATGCATCAAGATAAATATACTACATCACTCAAACATGACAAAAAAATACATGGCAGGGATCCATTCATGATGCTTGACAAAAGATGAACACTGAGCTACGACTAATTCATCCATTAAAAGGTTCAAACAAACATGGCAAAAATGCAAATGATAACAGGTTTCAGACTTAGTGAAATTAACACAAGTCTGGAATTTAATATCAGGAAGGACACTTTAGAGCATGAAAACTACATGCTACAGGAACTTAACATGGCAAAGCAAGGCACGACATGAAGCTACTCAAAGAACTTAACAAAGGTCCCTTAGTGACCTTGAGCCAAAAGGGATCAGAAAATACAATTGCAAGCATGTGAACATGGCAAAAACATAAACAGATCTCAGACTTAGTGAAAAACTAGAGCATGCAATTCAGTTAACGAGTAGGCATGTTCACGAGATCGATGCACTCACTACAGAGCATGGCATGACAAACTAAGCATACACCCGTCAAGAATACTTATCACAGAATCTAGACATGGCAAGAACAACAACATAGCATGCACGGATCAATAGCCACATCCTCGGCAAAATCGCTAACAAGTCAACAATCTGCCAGGATTCTCGATATAGCAAAAGTAGAGCTCGATTGACATGGATGGATAGAGGACCACAATTTTAATAAATCATCCTTACTGATCATCCTCAAAAGAGGCACGAATCACTAGGAAACAACATGAACATATGGCATACCGACAAAATCAGGACAAGGACTTAGTGAAATTCTAAGTCCCTGAAATCAGCATTACCGATTACGCTACTTTGCAAGCTTGTGCTAGTCACCACAAATATCACAAAAATACATGGTAAGCACCTCTGTAAAGATGGCATGGCATATAACAAAACTCATGTAGAGCTCAGGAGCATATCATGCACACATTAATCATGGCAAAAATGACAAATAGCTATTTGATGCAACAGATCTGATAAATTAACCACATAGCCCTCTTCCAACAGCATTTCGGGCATTAAGATGAGCTCAAATAAAAATGATGCAATGAGATGAAATGATGTAATCATTGAGACGAACATTCTGATATGCTACACGTGCAAATCGGAGCTACGGATGCAGAGATACGACATGCCAAAGTTTGCAAAATAATTAGGGTTTCGAGGGTGAAAAGGTCAACCGAGGATTTCGGATCTGAGATCCAGATCGCACTATAGCCACACGTGAGCCAAGGTCGAACTCGAGCTCGCCGGAAATGTAGGGGGGTTGCCGGAGCTTGCTGCGGAGCTCGCCGGAGACGTCGGACCTGCCGGATCCGGCGCCGACGGAGTGGTACGGCGACGAGGGCGGAGGAGCAGGCGCTGGAGCGGCGCGGGGCGACTCAGGGAGCTCCGGGCGGCGCGGCGCACGATGGCTGTCAGCGGGGAGAGGCGGCCGCGGACAGGGAAGCTCCGGCAGGCGGGCGGCGGCCGCGGTGAGAGGCGGGCAGAAGCGGAGGCGCGCGGCGGCCGGCGGGCTTCGGCGACAGCGGAGATGGGCCGCGGGGGCCTGCCCCGGGCCGCGCGGGCCGGCACGGTGGGAGGCGCGGCGATGTGGGGCGCGGGCGGCGGACGAATCCGGAACTGACAAGTGGCGGCGGCGGCGGGATTTTTGTCCGGTGGCGCCCGGACACGTCCGGCGGCGCGAGGGGAGGAGTTTTAGGGTTTCACCCGGATTTGGAATGTAGGGATCTATATATAGAGGTAGGGGGAGCTAGGAAGCTCCAAATGGAGTGCGGTTTTCGGCCACGCGATCGTGATCGAACGACCGAGATGATGGAGAGGGTTTAGGTGAGTTTTGGGACAAATTGGAGGGGTGTTGGGCTGCAACACAAACGAGGCCTTCTCGATCCCTTGGTTAACCGTTGGAGTATCAAACGAAGTCCAAATGGCACGAAACTTGACAGACGGTCTACCGGTAGTAAACCAAGGCCGCATGGAAAGTCTCGGTCCAATCCGGAAATGTTTAACCCCCACACGTGAAAAGAGGTAAAAAGGGGCACCGGAGGAGATAGGAGCGCCGGAATGCAAAACGGACAACGGGGAAAATGCTCGGATGCATGAGACGAACACGTATGCAAATGCAATGCACATGATGACATGATATGAGATGCATGACAAAGGCAACAACACATGGAGGCAAAAACCCGAACCCGAGGAAAATAAAATAACTTAGCGCCGGAAACGGCAAGAGTTGGGATACATATATGGTAAATTACATCCGGGGTGTTACACCCTTCCTCTCCTGCATATCATCCTGAAGTTGCTCCACAACAGATTGGATCTCAGTTACCTTCACATCCAAGTCATAGAACTTCTGCTCCATGATCCTTTCCAGGCTCTCCTGGTTTTGTGTCAGGGTGGCTATCCCTTTCTCAATCCTTAGAGTGGATGCAATCAAGTAGCCAAGCTGATCTTGCTTGCTCTTTAGAAGATACTGAGATGCTTCTTCAGTAGTTGGCATCCTTGCAGCCTTTTCAGCCTTTTCCTTCTCCTTCTTGGCTTGTGCGTGCACAGAAGATGGTTCATTTTCATCCATCACCATAGTGTTGTCCTCAAATTCTGGTTAGATGGGCATGTGCTCCTTGTCCAACAAGTATGTGCCAGTGCCCATCGTGGAGTTAATCAACTCCTGAATCTGTGGGGCATACCCACAACTCCTCTTCTGATCTGCAGTTGTCCTCTTGATAGTTTCAACTATAAGACTGATGACGTTGAACTTTTGTGGAACATCAAAAATGTGAAGCAAGTTGATGGAGTGACCTCTGATCATCTTGTGATCACCTGACTTTGGCAAGAGAGTGTGCTTGAGGATCCAGTTGATAGTTGGCAAGCCTGATAGAAGGTAATGTACAGATCCAAACTTGTGCGTCTCATGAGCAGCATCTGGGATCTCCTTGTACATGTGTGCCATGGTTTTGTGATCCTTCTTCTTCTTGTCATAGACATCCAAGTCATCTTCACTCTCTTCTGGGGCATTGATCAATTTCGCCCATTCAGCAACCGTTGACTGGTACCTAGTGCCTTCAGACATCCAGACAATCCTTCCATCTGGGTAGAAGTGAGCTGTGGAGTAGAACTACATGATGAGCTCATCATTCCATTTTGTGAGCTTCTGAGCCACAAACTCATCGACTCCACACGCCTTGAAGCTGTCATATACACCAGGGAAGTGACCCTCATTTTCCTCAATGAATTTCCAATCAACCCATCTCATGTCACACACTATGGGCTTCTTGTCAAGCAACACTGTCTCATAAAAATCCTGTTGTTCCTTTGTATGGAACCTGTAGTCCACAACAATTCTCCTTCTGGTGGCATATGGATCTGACTCTCTCCATATCCTCAGTCCTGAGTCCTTCCTGATCTTCATGTTCTCTGCAACTGGATGAGCATCATTGTGATCTGGAATTTTTGGCTTCAACTTCCTCAAGACATGTGACTCATCATCTTCTTCCATTTCAGCTTCAGGCACTGGGGCCTTGTTCTTCTCAGCAGCTGGAATGTTCCTGGTACTCCTCTTTGGTGCAGTTTTGGGTTTTGGAGCAGCTGGCTTAGAAGCTTCTTTTGGGCTTAGATGAAGCAGCCCCTGACCTGATGGCATCACCCATAAGCTTCTGAGCTTTGGGTGCTGGTGCATCATCTTCTTCCTCTTCCTCTTCAGAATCTCTCATGATTTAAGATTTCCGAAGCACTCTGGCAGTGGTCGTTTTGACCCTCTCTTTCCTCTTCTTCCCTTCTGCAGCAGCCTCTTTGGGTTCAGATCCCAAAGTCTCTTGAGTAGATGCTCTGGCTTTAGACATTGGCTGTCTTCCTGCTGGCCTCTTGGTCTTCAGACCTGGCTTAGTTGCAGAAGTAGTGCTATATTCCTTTTTAACCACTTTCTTCTTGGAAGTGGCCTCATCCTCAACTACCACATAGTCTTCATACTCAGATTCAAAAGTTTTCTTCTTTCCAGCCCTGGTGGCAGCTTTGGGTAAGTTGCTGGGTGTGCTCCTGCTTCCATCATCTGAGCTGCTAGAGGGACTAGTGCCCTCACTCAAGTGAACCTGCTCCTCTGACTTGTTCTGGCTGTTACTTTGATCAGACATATTGCAAACACTGACAGCAGACCCTGTGAATAGATATAGATGAGATAGAGTGGATGAGCATCACAAAAGAGGTTTTTGCAAAAGAATGAGTCAAAAACAAAGCATTTCCGATCAACCGATTTGTAAACTCGGTGATACCGAAGCAACTTTTGGAACCTAAACTAGTGAACTCGGTCAGACCGAGTCACAGTTCGGTGGCACCGAGACTGCTAGGGTTTCACAAAGTCCTGAACTCGTTCACACCGATTTGTAATTTTCGGTCAGACCGAGAATCACATGTGCAATGGCCTGAGCCAAATCGGTGGTACCGAGTTCCACAACTCGATGGGTCCGAGATGGTTTCGGCGGAAACCTAACCCTAAATTCTCAATTCACGACTAAACTACGGAGTGTTTTCGATGGATAGAATGATCTCAATCGTGGCAAGATACATGGCGAACACAATGTGCTAGGAATCAGATAAGGATAGCATAGTGATCGAGTTCATACCCTAGTTCGGCGATGAACTCGCTACGGCGGCAACGGCGGAGATGATCCCGTTGACGGCGGCGAAGACCAGCGACAGGAGGCGGCTGGCGACGAGGAGGACGATCCGGAGACCCAGGAGGCAGAGCGGGCTAAGCGCGGGTGAAAGAGTTCGGAGAAAATTTCCAAAATTTTGCCCGTGGGTATATAGCCCGACCCTGTCGGTGTGACCGAGTGGAACAACTCGGTGGCACCGAGATGCATAACTGCAAGCAGTTACTGCAACTCGGTGTGACCGAAAAGTTCAAACCGGTTGCACCGAGATTGAAAACCTAGATTGACTTAGTGATCTCGGTATGACCAAAATGGGTGAATCGGTCAGACCGAAACGCACAAATAATTTTTGGAAGTTTAATTCTATGACGAATCAGGGACTCCGAGTGCTCCTCACATAGAGTGGTTCGAATCTGACTTGATCAAATTTTGTGATGCAACATGAATAGAGTTTGAGACGAGAAAAGCATAGATAGCTAGAGAAGGTTCTTAGGCATTCTTGTCCATCCACTTGGCCAAAAGAAAAGGAAACCAATCAATCAAAACAACAAGTGGATGTCCTCGAATGAGTAAATTATGCAACCAACATGCTCACACAATAAAATGGCAATAGAAATATGTGACAAAGCATGCACAAACAATTCTAGCATCTATCAAGCAATTGGCGATGACTAGGTCATCTATATATGAGTATATTGACCTAGGAGTCATATGAGAACATTTGATCATAGGTCATACTCATCGTTTAAGCACAAGTGGGGTTACCACTTTTACATAAAGAGCTGTTGTGTTCACACCATTAGAGTTGCTTTAACTCAATTGTTAGAGCAAAGCTCCCCTAGATGTGAGATCCCCCCTAAGAGGGATGAACTAACCTTGGGTTTTGTCGATGATGACTTCATGTAGGTGTTGAAGATGTGGATGCTCTAAGTTGATGTAGATCATTTGGAGCTATCCTTTAGAGTGAGTTGCACTTTCAATACCTACATGGGTTAGTTTCACAAGGAACAAACAAGGATATCCATAGACATAGAGTGATGCACACACAAGATGATGTCTATGAAAGCTTTAGGTTACCTTGTCCCTTGTCTTACCAACAAGAGGGTTTGTGACTCCTTGAACTAGTGTAAGATGTGGAAGTTGATTGTACTTGTTCTTGCCAAAATGATAAGAGTGAAGTATGTTGGCGGAGTCACCCTCAAGAACTCTCTAGTTCTTATTCTTCGGGATCCACACCATCTTGATGGGAATCCTAGGATTTGTAATTGTACTTGATGAAGTGGAACTTGATGTTGTCTTGGGAACCCACTTGACCAAGGCCTCAAGAGCTTCTTCAAATGCATCAATTTCCTCTTGAAGCTTGTCCTTGCCTTTTTTCTTGTGGTCTTGTGGTGGAAGATCATCTTGAGCTTGTGTCCCTTTGGAAGAAGTAGGATCATATTTCTCTTGTTGAGGAACAAACTTCATCTTGGGGTATTGATCTTCTTCCCACTCAACTCCATTGGCATTGAACTTTCGTTCAAAACCAATACCTTGATTCTTCCGGTGCGTTCCTTGCTTGCGTACAATTTCCTCGAATTGCTTATTCCCGGCAAGGCTCTTGTAAACACCTTTCTCTATAATTCCCTTCAATAATATATTTTCTTGCTCAAGTGTAACTTGGCTAAGAGAATCATTAGTGGAATCAATAGAACTACTAGAAGCAACAACATTGGATTTAGCATGATTATTGTTACTACTAGAAGAAGAATCTTTCTTGTTCTTGTTACTAGACTTGACTTGAGGCATGTAAGTGGATAAGAGTAAACGCTTGGCAATGTAAGAAGAAGTTTCATGAGCTAACTTAAGAGTGTTTAGTTCTTTAGTTAGAGACTCAATCTTCTCCTTATCATTGTCATTCGTTTCATCATAGTATTCATCACTATAGTTGTCAACAAGTAAATCATCATCACCTAACAAGTCATCTTCATCACTATTGAACATACACGGGGTGTGATACCTTTGGGCCTTTAGCCATGAAGTACCTTCCAATTCCTTCATTTGGTGAATCAAATATGTCGTAGGAGTTGGTTGACACAAGTGCTAGACCGGCAACACCTTCATCATGAGTATATTCGGATTCGGAGTGATAGCTTCTCTCGGAGTCATTGTCGGAGTTGGAGCCGGATACCCATTCACCAACATGAGCTTGATGTCTTCGTTTTGTGTAGCTCCTTGATGACTTGTCCTTCCTTTCCGAATCCTTGCTTCTCCGAGAGGGTCTTCGTTCATATCGATCATCCCTACTCCTTCTCTCCCTTGATGGTGATTCTTCTCTTCTACTTCTTCTTTTCGGAGAATCTTCTCTTCTCTTGTGGGGAGCCGTACACTCCTTGGAGTAGTGTCCGGGTCTTCCATAATTGTAGCAGTTTCGCTCTCGACTAGAAGATCTTTTGTCATTGTAGGACCTTGACTTGGAACTTCTCTCTTTGCTTCTACTCTTGTAGAATTTGTTGAAGTTCTTCACCATTAAGCTCAATTCTTCATTGAAGGTTTGTTTCTCACTTGATGATGTGGGGGCTTCACATGAGGCTTTGTAAGCACCACTTGATTTGTGGTGAAGTTCCTCCTTATCCTTGAGTGACATCTCATGAGCAACAATTCTTCCAATGACTTCCATTGGCTTGAGATGTTTGCAATTTGGCATCATTTGGATCAATGTGCATACGGTATCGTATTTTCCATCCAAGGCTCTTAGGATCTTCTTGATGATGAATTTGTCGGTCATCTCTTCACTTCCTAAGCCGGCAATCTCATTTGTGATAAGAGCAAGCCTAGAGTACATTTCAGCGACACCTTCACCATCCTTCATTTTGAACTTGTCAAGTCGACTTTGAAGCACATCCAACTTGGATTCCTTGACGGAGTCAGTACCTTCATGCATATCAATCAAAATATCCCATATTTCCTTTGCATTCTCAAGACGGCTGATTTTGATGAATTCTTCGGGGCACAAACCGTTGAAGAGGATATCACAAGCTTGAGCATTGTATTGTAGCATCTTCAACTCTTCCACAGTGGCTTCACGATTCGGTTCTCTCCCATCAAAAAATTCACCTTGCAAGCCAACACACACAATAGCCCAAACGGCGGGGTTATGTCCAAGAATATGCATGTTCATCTTATGCTTCCAACCAGCAAAATTAGTACCATCAAAGTAAGGACCTCTACGGTGGTAATTTCCCTTGCTAGACGCCATACTCTCCAAGGTTGTGAAACCAAGGCTATGACCACCAAAAGCTATGGAAATCAAAGCAAATGGAGACCAAGGCTGTGATACCACTTGTAGGATCGAAAGTATGTCTAGAGGGGGGGGGGTGATTAGACTACTTGACCAAATAAAAATCTATCCTTTTCCCAATTTTAGTCTTTGGCATATTTTAGCTATCTTAGCACAAGTCAAGCAATCTTAACTTAATTCAAGCAAGCATGCAAAGAGTCTATGAGCAGCGGAAAGTAAAGCATGCAACTTGCAAGAATGTAAAGGGAAGGGTTTGGAGAATTCACACGCAATTGGAGACACAGATGTTTTTGTCGTGGTTCCGATAGGTGGTGCTATCGTACATCCACGTTGATGGAGACTTCAACCCACGGAGGGTAACGGTTGCGCGAGTCCACGGAGGGCTCCACCCATGAAGGGTCCACGAAGAAGCAACCTTGTCTATCCCATCATGGCCATCTCCCACGAAGGACTTGCCTCACTAGCGGTAGATCTTCACGAAGTAGGCGATCTCCTTGCCCTTACAAACTCCTTGGTTCAACTCCACAATCTTTGTCGGAGGCTCCCAAGTGACACCTAGCCAATCTAGGAGACACCACTCTCCAAGAAGTAACAAATGGTGTGTTGATGATGAACTCCTTGCTCTTGTGCTTCAAATGATAGTCTCCCCAACATCAACTCCCTCTCATAGGATTTGGATTTGGTGGAAAGAAGATTTGAGTGGAAAGCAACTTGGGAAGGCTAGAGATCAAGATTCATATGGTAGGAATGGAATATCTTGGCCTCAACACATGAGTAGGTGGTTCTTTCTCAGAAAATGTGTATTGGAAGTGTAGGTATGTTCTGATGGCTCTCTCCACGAATGAAGAGTGGGTGGAGGGCTATATATAGCCTCCACACAAAAACTAATCGTTACACACAATTTACCAATCTCGGTGAGACCGAATTGAGAAACTCGGTCGGACCGATTT
>NC_041386.1:122153321-122186641 GCF_002162155.2 Triticum dicoccoides | reverse complement strand
ATATGGTTAGGGTTAGGGCATAACGTAATCTCGGTGTGACCGATTACACAAACTCGGTGGGACCGATTTTGGTAATAAGCTAACCAGAGAGTTGGTCAGGTAAACTCGGTGGGACCGATCGCTCATTTCGGTGGGACCGAAATGTTACAAAAGGGAAACAGAGAGTTTACATTGCAATCTCGGTGGGACCGATCGCTCATCTTGGTAGGACCGAAACGTTACGAAGGGAAACAGAGAGATTACAACCCCATCTCGGTGTGACCGAAATCCCTATCGGTGAGACCGATTTGCCTAGGGTTTGTGGCAGTGTCTATGACATCTGAACTCGGTGGCGCCAGATAGAAAGAATCGGTGGGGCTGAGTTTGGCTTTTGGTGTAGGTCATATGTGGATGTGGGAAGGTAGTTGAGGGTTTTGGAGCATATCATTAAGCACTATGAAGCAAGAACCTCATCAGGCAACACCTCATCCCTCCTTCATAGTATTGGCTTTTCCTATAGACTCAATGTGATCTTGGATCACTAAAATATAAAATGTAGAGTCTTGAGGTTTGAGCTTGAGCCAATCTTTTTGTCCTTAGTATTTTGAGGGGTCCACTTTCCTCATCCATGCCATGCCATTCATTGAGCTTTTCCTGAAATATTAATCTTGGAATAGCATTAGCTCAATGAGCTATATGTTGTTAGGAATTACCAAAACCACCTAGGGATAGTTGCACTTTCAGCCTCGCAAGCAATGCACTGGGGAACAGAAGAAATTCCCACCAGAAGTCAAAGCAGTAAACGTGTTACACATGACAAAGGGGAGAAACAAAGCGGCAATCCTAGAGACACATGCCCCAGGGCCTATCACCGTGGAGTTCTTCCACTGGTCGTCCCAACCGATCACCTTTGACCATCAGGATTACTCGGCAAGTACTCGACGTGCAGGATGGGGTGCCTTGGTACTAGACCCAATAATTGACGGATACCACTTCACACGAGTCCTGATGGACGGCGACAGCAGTTTAAACCTGATATATCAGGACACAGTCCGCAAAATGGGGATAGATCCAACGAGAATCAGCCATAGCGATACTACCTTTAAAGGAGTAACGCCAGGCCCAGAAGCCCATTGCACGGGCTCACTGCTACTAGAGGTTATATTCGGCTTTCCCGATAACTTCCGCAGCAAAAAGTTAACCTTCCACATCGCTCCGTTCCAAAGAGGCTATCAAGCACTACTCGGACGCGAAGCTTTTGCTTGCTTTAACGCAATACCACATTACGCTTCTCTCATGCTTAAGATGCCGGGTCCACGCGACATCATTACAGTAAATGGAAATATTGAGCGCTCCTTGCGCATGGAAGACCGTGCAGCTGCCTTGGCATCCGCACACTAAACGGCCTCACCAACTAAAGCATCTGACAGGTCGTTAAGACCACGAACGTGGTTAGACGAGTCCGGCGCAGCTATATGTAATTAATACAGGTTTGATGGCTATACCCCTATTACAATACAAGGGGCTCAACACGTGCAAACAAGTGACAATCAGGCTCAACTTTACTCATCTTAAACTGTACATGGTTTCTTTAGTATAACCTACCTTTTTGCATGACAAATTTTCAACTAGGTTCCTCTCTTTTACAGATGACCATCGTGCTACACCCGTCCATAATACGGCACAACAGAGACACAGGCGCAGAAGTGCAGTAGGGACCCGTTACAAGGATTCTTTTTAGATTAAGGCCCTGCGTAAACCTTTTTTACTATCTCTTGTTGATACACATCCCCTGGATTCTCAGTACAATTGAGAAGGATGCTGACGTATTGGCATGTGGCCACGTCAGAATATTGCACATACCCGGACACTAGGGGATTATTACAAAGGGCACTGCTTAAGCCCGATTCACACCATAAAGACCGAATACCTTAGGGAGTGTTCGACGTCGCGAGTTTGGCCTTATATGCATCAGCTCGGAATCATGTCTTTGGTCAAATGTTGGGTTTGCCCGGCTCCTGTGTTTTTATGCCTTACGTTTCGCTCTATCGGCTAAGGCGGCACCAGGAGAACTACTGCGTTGTGCCCTGGTTCATCCAGACGAGCACCTCAGTAGAGAAAGCCGAAAACTAACTGTCATGATATAGCGTGAGACTGGTCAACCACTCGATGACCTAGCGGAATCTTCGGGATTCCTCCGCCTTAATGAAGGGCCATTGCCCGGCCAGGCATGTACGCACCCCGAATTCAGATGAGTGTGGAGCCACCAGGGGCTATATAGTAGCCCCACTATCAAACTCCTCTGGCTAAGTGAAAGTGTTAAAGCATTATAGTCCGGTTGCCTAGTTCGCTGCGCTATCACCTCCTTAATGGACCAAGACGTTGGATCAAGTGTGAACATGCGTCTTCTGCGAACACCCCCGCATTATATGCGTGGGGGCTGAAGCCGACGACTGTCATCTTTCAGGTTATATACATATATACATAAATGCCCGCACAAGAGGCATCATAGTACTTTCGGGCAAAAGTATAAATACAGCCTTGATAAACTCAATAAAACATTGTTTTTACAATGGGAATACATGTCACTCAAACATAATATTCTTCGAGCACTGAGCCTCTATCGAACGAGCGCCTTCAAGAACTTCTTCAAAGTAGTGCTCGACATCCACTCGGCCTATGGCCGAACCTTGCGCCGCAACAGTGGTGGCATCCATCTCCGCCCAGTATGTTTTGACACGGGTAAGGGCCATCCGCGAGCCTTTTATGCATGCCGACCTCTTTACAGCATCGATGTGTGGCACATCACCAAGGAACTGTTGGACTAAGCTAAAGTAGCTATTCGGCCTTGGCCCTCTCGGCCATAGATGATCCACAACGGACCTCATGGCAAGTCCGGAAATTTATGGAGCTTGGCCCACTCGGCCATTTGCTCATTCAACAGCAGCAGACGGGCTGGAGCATAAAACTATGACCAAAACAATTTTTCCACTTCGTGATCTTTCCGATCCTTGAAGTACTCGGCTGCGTCAGCAGCACTGGCAGCCAAATCCACGTAGGCGTTCGCAGAACTCCATAGCCGGTCCAGATGCGCATACTTCGGATCCCCGAACTTCGTCCGCAACAAGAAGGGCTTCCCAGACACGATATCTGCAACTTGATTCAGCTCCTCCTTTATCGCTCTAATTTTGGAGCGGGCTTACTTGGCAGCCACCCGGGCCTTCTCCAGGTCCGTCACCTTCGCCCGATTTTCCTCTTCAAGAAGCCGTTAACGGTCAGGAGCATCTTTTAACTCCACGGCCATCTTGGCAACTTTTTCCTTGCTCTCGCAATGTGCGGCCTGTTCGGCCCTTAACTCTTCGGCCGCCTGTAAAGCGGCCGCATTACTATTCCTTGCTTGCTCCTTGGCTCGGGCAAGCTCTGCCCGAAGGGTCTCCACGGTGGCAGCTCCATCTGCAGTCACAACATATTAAAGATACTGGCATCATGCTGCTCTTATTATGTGACGATCACCAGAAAAATCACTCACCCTGTGCCTCGTCAAGCCGCTTGTTGACAAGCACGATGTCGGCATATGCCGCATCCAATTGCCGCTTTAGTTTGGCAAACCCATCAGTCCGGCTAGCCACCGGAGCTTCAACCACCTGCACATAAAGGCGTTCGGGTTATTACCTGGGACTATGATCCTCCGTTTGCCGCCGTTCTCGACGACAACCAGAGTCTCAGGGGCTACTATCTGCATGGGCATACCTAATGTATGCGGTACTATTAAAGGCATACATTACTTTAAGTACCTCAAAGCCTTTCAGCAGACTCATAAAAGCTTCGTGCAAACCGCTTTCAGCGGATGAAATCCTTTCAATTACCGTACCCATTAGCGTACGATGCGCTTCCGAGACGACGGCTTTCCCCAGAAGATCCTTAAGCGTGTCCGACCGCACACAGTACAGACCCTTGCTGTCGCTCTCCTTAGGAGCCGGATACTGGGGATGCCGGGCAGCCAAAGGGTTATCCTCTGGCGATATTGGATCCGGAGATACCCTTCGCGACGACACTTCAAGGTTGCCCGCTTCTTGAGCTAGGGAGTCTGGGGGAGGCGTTTCGCTCTCCATCATCTCCGGAAGAAGATCCCCCAAAGATGAACTCTGTCGAGAAGGGCTGCGGTCCGGACTACAATTTACAAGCATCAGTTATTGTCTTCGGAAGTAAGGTAGGATATCCCCACTATTAAGTACTTTTTGATTACTTACAGCTCGGTAGAGGGATGATCCCCGCGCGGACATTGTGCGACAAGAATACCCTCCAAGGCAGGACCCTCTGGCAGAGATTTCTTCTCCCGTTTGGAAACCTTAGTTTCCGGATCTTCAGAGGTAGTCCTCTTCCTTCCCTGGGGAGGGAGAATGTCAGATTCTTCCCCTTGGTTATCCTCCCTCATGGAGGCGCTCATTCCCTCGATTGGAATAGGTAGTGATGGAGGCCCGCTTTCGCCCTCTTTATTCCCCCTTCATCTTCCTTTGAGGGCACTAGACAAGGTGCTGGCTCGAGCATCTTTTCCAGCACCGGATTACCCAAGACTTCAGGAAGGGGGGCCGAACACCGGATCATCTTCGCCTTTGTTATCCAGTCCTGGTCAAAGAGCGATTCTTCAGAATGATGTCATGATAAATAAAAGGACAATATGTTCGGCCATGGGATCACTTGGGCAGCAGGGCGGTTGCAGCTCAGGCCCACGTCCTCGGTAGTGTCCGGACACTCTATTTGGGGTCTGAAGGAAATTCTGAATGGTGCGCGGTCCTTCCGGGTTGAATTCCCACAAGCGGAGGGGCCGACGCTTGCAAGGCTGGACTTGATGAACCAGCATAACTTGCATTACCATAACCAGACTGAAATCTCCCTCGGAGTGATCTCGGATACGACTCTGCAGTATTGGCACGTCCTTGGCTGGACCCCAGCTCAGCCCCTTGCTGATCCATGACATCAGTTGTGGAGGAGGGCCCGAGCGAAAGGTGGGGGCAGCTACCCACTTGGCACTTCGGGGAGTAGTAACGTAAAACCACTCCCGTTGCCACAATCTGGACGCCTCTGGAAAGGAACCCTTTGGCCATGGAGCATCAGCAATTTTGCTTATTAGAGCACCTCCGCACGCTGCGTGCTGCCCCTCGACCGTCTTCGGCTTCACATCGAAGGTCTTGAGCCACAGGCCGAAGTGAGGGGTAATGCGGAGGAAGGCCTCACAAACGACAATAAATGACGAGATGCGAAGAAGGGAATCCGGGGCCAGATCACGAAAATCTAGCCCATAATAGAACATAAGACCCCTAACAAAGGGATCCAGAGCGAGGCCTAGTCCTCGGAGGAAGTGGGAGACGAACACAACGCTCTCGTTGGGTTCGGGAGTAGGGATGACCTGCCCTCGGGCGGGCAACCTATGCGAAATTTTGGCGGTCAGGTATCTGGCCTCCCTCAACTTCTTAATGTCCTCCTCCGTGATGGAGGAGGGCATCCACCGGCCTTGAAGGCTGGATCCAGACATGATTGAAAGTCCAAAGCACCTGGCCTGTGCTTTGGGTGTTAGAACTCGAGGCGGGGAAAGGATTCGATTGAGCACAAGAGGGAAAAAATAAAAATCCTTGTCCCTTTATAAAGGGGAGGAATATCAGGCGTCCTCCTCGTGGCCGTTCGAGACTTACCTAAGATTTAGGAGTCATACCAACATGCACGGTTGGGTTACCCACGTTCGTATTGATGAGAATCCCGTGATAAGGGGAACATGATCTCTGCTTTGACAAGACGTGTCAAGAAACCACCTCGCGTTATGTGCGGGGCTGGTTAAAGAAAAACGGTTTGAATAATTACCGGGCCGTGGCGTGATGTCATGCTTGAAGGAAATATGCCCTAGAGGCAATAATAAAGTTATTATTGATTACCTTATATCATGATAAATGTTTATTATTCATGCTAGAATTGTATTAACCGGAAACGTAATACTTGTGTGAATACATAGACAAACAAAGTGTCACTAGTATGCCTCTACTTGACTAGCTCGTTAATCGAAGATGGTTATGTTTCCTAACCATAGACATGAGTTGTCATTTGATTAACGGGATCACATCATTAGGAGAATGATGTGATTGACATGACCCATTCCATTAGCTTAGCACCCGATCGTTTAGTATGTTGCTATTGCTTTCTTCATGACTTATACATGTTCCTATGACTATGAGATTATGCAACTTCCGTTTATCGGAGGAACACTTTGTGTGCTACCAAACGTCACAACGTAACTGGGTGATTATAAAGGTGCTCTACAGGTGTCTCCAAAGGTACATGTTGGGTTGGCGTATTTCGAGATTAGGATTTGTCGCTCCGATTGTAGGAGAGGTATCTCTGGGCCCTCTCGGTAATACACATCACTTAAGCCTTGCAAGCAATGCAACTAATCATTTAGTTGCAAGATGATGTATTATGGAACGAGTAAAGAGACTTGCCGGTAACGAGATTGAACTAGGTATTGAGATACCGACGATCGAATCTCGGGCAAGTAACATACCGATGACAAAGGGAACAACGTATGTTGTTATGCGGTCTGACCGATAAAGATCTTCGTAGAATATGTAGGAGCCAATATGAGCTTCCAGGTTCCGCTATTGGTTATTGACCGGAGACGTGTCTCGGTCATGTCTACATTGTTCTCGAACCCGTAGGGTCCGCACGCTTAACGTTACGATGACAGTTTCATTATGAGTTTATATATTTTGATGTACCGAAGGTTGTTCGGAATCCCGGATGTGATCACGGACTTGACGAGGAGTCTCGAAATGGTCGAGACATAAACATCGATATATTGGACGACTATATTTGGACACCGGAAAGGTTCCGGGTAAGATTGGGACAATACCGGATCACCGGGAGGTTATCGGAACCCTCCGGAAGGTATATGGGCCTTATTGGGCCTTAGTGGAAAGGAGGGGAAATGAGCAAGGGAGGGGGCGCCCCCCCAAGCCCAATCCGAATTGGGAGGGGGGCCGGCCCCCCTTTCCTTCCTCCCTCCTTCCTCTTCCTTCCCTCTCCTACTCCAAATAGGAAAAAGGGGAGTCCTACTCCCGTTGGGAGTTGGACTCCCCCCCCTTGGGCGCGCCACCCTCCTTGTCCGGCCCCTCCTCCACTCCTTTATATACAGGGGCAGGGGCGCACCCCAGAGACACAACAATTGATCATTGATCTCTTAGCCGTGTGCGGTGCCCCCCTCCACCGTAATCCTCGATAATATTGTAGCAGTGCTTAGGCGAAGCCCTGCATCGGTAGAACATCAAGATCGTCACCACGCCGTCGTGCTGACGGAACTCATCCCCGACACTTTGCTGGATCGGAGTCCGGGGATTGTCATCGAGCTGAACGTGTGCAAAAACTCGGAGGTCTCGTAGTTTCGGTGCTTGATCGGTCGGGCCGTGAAGACGTACGACTACATCAACCGCGTTGTTATAACGCTTCCTCTTCCGGTCTACGAGGGTACATAGACAACACTCTCCCCTCTCCTTGCTGTGCATCACCATGATCTTGCGTGTGCGTAGGATTTTTTTTGAAATTACTAAGTTCCCTAACAGTGGCATTCGAGCCTAGGTTTTATGTGTTGATGTTATATGCACGAGTAGAACACAAGTGAGTTGTGGGCGATATAAGTCATACTGCTTACCAGCATGTCATACTTTGGTTCGGCGGTATTGTTGGATGAAGCGGCCCGAACTGACATTACGCGTACGCTTACCCGAGACTGGTTCTACCGACGTTCTTTGCACACAGGTGGCTAGTGGGTGTCAGTTTCTCCAACTTTAGTTGAACTGAGTGTGGCTACGCCCGGTCCTTGTGAAGGTTAAAACAACACCAATTTGACAAACTATCGTTGTGGTTTTTGATGCGTAGGTAAGATTGGTTCTTGCGAAGCCCGTAGCAGCCACGTAAAACTTGCAACAAACAAAATAGAGGATGTCTAACTTGTTTTTGCAGGGCATGTTGTGATGTGATATGGTCAAGGCATGATGCTAAATTTTATTGTATGAGATGATCATGTTTTGTAACCAAGTTATCGGTAACTGGCAGGAGCCATATGGTTGTCGCTTTATTGTATGCAATGCAATCGCCCTGTAATGCTTTACTTTATCACTAAGCGGTAGCGATAGTCGTAGAGGCATAAGATTGGCAAGACGAAAACGATGCTACGATGGAGATCAAGGTGTCGTGCCGGTGACGATGGTGATCATGACGATGCTTCGGAGATGGAGATCACAAGCACAAGATGATGATGGCCATATCATATCACTTATATTGATTGCATGTGATGTTTATCTTTTATGCATCTTATATTGCTTTGATTGACGATAGCATCATAAGATGATGTCTCACTAAATTTCAAGATAAAAGTGTTCTCCCTAAGTATGCACCGTTGCCAAAGTTCGTCGTGCCCAGACACCATGTGATGATCGGGTGTGATAAGCTCTACGTCCAGCTACAACGGGTGCAAGCCAGTTTTGCACACGCAAAATACTCAGGTTAAACTTGACGAGCCTAGCATATGCAGATATGGCCTCGGAACACTGAGACCGAAAGGTCGAGCATGAATCATATATTAGATATGATCAACATAGTGATGTTCACCATTGAAAACTACTCCATTTCACGTGATGATCGGTTATGGTTTAGTTGATTTGGATCACGTGATCACTTAGAAAGATTAGAGGGATGTCTTTCTAAGTGGGAGTTCTTAAGTAATATGATTAATTGAACTTAAATTTATCATGAACTTAGTACCTGATAGTATCTTGCTTGTTTATATTTGATTGTAGATAGATGGCCCGTGTTGTTGTCTCGTTGAATTTTAATGCATTCCTTGAGAAAGCAAAGTTGAAAGATGATGGTAGCAATTATACGTACTGGGTCCGTAACTTGAGGATTATCCTCATTCCTGCACAGAAGAATTACGTCCTGGAAGCACCGCTGGGTGCTAGGCCTGTTGCTGATGCAACTGACGACGTTAAGAACGTCTGGCAGAGCAAAGCTGATGACTACTCGATAGTTCAATGTGCCATGCTTTACGGCTTAGAGCCGGGTCTTCAACGACATTTTGAACGTCATGGAGCATATGAGATGTTCCAGGAGTTGAAGCTAATATTTCAAGAAAATGCCCGGATTGAGAGATATGAAGTCTCCAATAAGTTCTATAGTTGCAAGATGGAGGAGAACAGTTCTGTCAGTGAGCATATACTCAAAATGTCTGGGTATAATAATCACTTGATTCAACTGGGAGTTAATCTTCCGGATGATTACGTCATTGACAGAATTCTCCAATCACTTCCACCTAGCTACAAGAGCTTCATGATGAACTATAATATGCAAGGGATGGATAAGACAATTCCTGAGCTCTTCGCAATGCTAAAAGATGCGGAGGTAGAAATCTAGAAGGAGCATCAAGTGTTGATGGTCAACAAGACCACTAGTTTCAAGAAAAAGGGCAAGGGGAAGAAGAAGGGGAACTTCAAGAAGAACAGCAAGCAAGTTGCTGCTCAGGAGAAGAAACCCAAGTCTGGACCTAAGCCTGAAACTGAGTGCTTCTACTACAAGCAGACTGGTCACTGGAAGTGGAACTGCCCCAAGTATTTGGCGGATAAGAAGGATGGCAAGGTGAACAAAGGTATATGTGATATACATGTTATTGATGTGTACCTTACTAGAGCTCGCAGTAGCACCTGGGTATTTGATACTGGTTCTGTTGCTAATATTTGCAACTCGAAACAGGGAATACGGATTAAGCGAACACTGGCCAAGGACGAGGTGACGATGCGCGTGGGAAATGGTTCCAAAGTCGATGTGATCGTGGTCGGCACGCTACCTCTACATCTACCATCAGGATTAGTATTAGACCTAAATAATTGTTATTTGGTGCCAGCGTTGAGCATGAACATTATATCTGGATCTTGTTTGATGCGAGACGGTTATTCATTTAAATCAGAGAATAATGGTTGTTCTATTTATATGAGTAATATCTTTTATGGTCATGCACCCTTGAAGAGTGGTCTATTTTTGATGAATCTCGATAGTAGTGATACACATATTCATAATGTTGAAACCAAAAGATGCAGAGTTGATAATGATAGTGCAACTTATTTGTGGCTCTACCATTTAGGTCATATCGATGTAAAGCGCATGAAGAAACTCCATACTGATGGACTTTTGGAACCACTTGATTATGAATCACTTGGTACTTGCGAACCGTGCCTCATGGGCAAGATGAATAAAACGCCGTTCTCCGGTACTATGGAGAGAGCAACAGATTTGTTGGAAATCATACATACAGATGTATGTGGTCCAATGAATGTTGAAGCTCGTGGCGGATATCGTTATTTTCTCACCTTCACAAATGATTTAAGAACATATGGGTATATCTACTTAATGAAACATAAGTCTGAAACATTTGAAAAGTTCAAAGAATTTCAGAGTGAAGTTGAAAATCATCGTAACAAGAAAATAAAGTTTCTACGATCGGATCGTGGAGGAGAATATTTGAGTTACGAGTTTGGTTTACATTTGAAACAATGCGGAATAGTTTCGCAACTCACGCCACCCGGAACACCACAGCGTAATGGTGTGTCCGAACGTCGTAATCGTACTTTACTTGATATGAAGCGATCTATGATGTCTCTTACAGATTTACCGCTATCGTTTTGGGGTTATGCTTTAGAGACGGCCGCATTCACGTTAAATAGGGCACCATCAAAATCCGTTGAGACGACGCCTTATGAACTATGGTTTGGCAAGAAACCAAAGTTGTCGTTTCTGAAAGTTTGGGGCTGCGATGCTTATGTGAAAAAGCTTCAACCTGATAAGCTCGAACCCAAATCGGAGAAATGTGTCTTCATAGGATACCCGAAGGAGACTATTGGGTACACCCTCTATCACAGATTCGAAGGCAAGACATTTGTTGCTAAGAATGGATCCTTTCTAGAGAAGGAGTTTCTCTCGAAAGAAGTGAGTGGGAGGAAAGTAGAACTTGATGAGGTAACTGTACCTGCTCCCTTATTGGAAAGTAGTACATCACAGAAACCGGTTTCTATGACACCTACACCAATTAGTGAGGGAGCTAATGATGATGATCATGAAACTTCAGAACAAGTTACTACTGAACCTCGTAGATCAACCAGAGTAAGATCCGCACCATAGTGGTACGGTAATCCTGTTCTGGAAGTCATGCTACTAGATCATGATGAACCTACAAACTATGAAGAAGCAATGGTAAGCCCAGATTCCGCAAAATGGCTTGAAGCCATGAAATCTGAGATGGGATCCATGTATGAGAACAAAGTGTGGACTTTGGTTGACTTGCCCAATGATCGGCAAGCAATTGAAAATAAATGGATCTTCAAGAAGAAGACTGACGCCGACGGTAATGTTACTGTCTACAAAGCTCGACTTGTCGCAAAAGGTTTTCGACAAGTTCAAGGAATTGACTATGATGAGACCTTCTCACCCATAGCAATGCTTAAGTCTGTCCGAATCATGTTAGCAATTGCCGCATTTTATGATTATGAAATTTGGCAGATGGATGTCAAAACTGCATTCCTGAATGGATTTCTGGAAGAAGAGTTGTTATATGATGCAGCCGGAAGGTTTTGTCGATCCAAAAGGAGCTAACAAAGTGTGCAAGGTCCAGCGATCCATTTATGGACTGGTGCAAGCATCTCGGAGTTGGAATAAACGCTTTGATAGTGTGATCAAAGCATTTGGTTTTGTACAGACTTTTTGGAGAAGCCTGTATTTACAAGAAAGTGAGTGGGAGCTCTGTATCATTTCTGATATTATATGTGGATGACATATTGCTAATCAGAAATGATATAAAATTTCTGATTAGCATAAAGGGATACTTGAATAAGAGTTTTTCAATGAAAGACCTCGGTGAAGCTGCTTACATATTGGGCATTAAGATCTATAGAGATAGATCAAGACTCTTAATTGGACTTTCACAAAGCACATACCTTGACAAAGTTTTGAAGAAGTTCAAAATGGATCAAGCAAAGAAAGGATTCTTGCCTGTGTTACAAGGTGTAAAGTTGAGTAAGACTCAATGCCCGACCACTAGAGAAGATAGAGAGAAAATGAAAGATGTTCCCTATGCTTCAGCCAGAGGCTCTATCATGTATGCAATGCTGTGTACCAGACCTGATGTGTGCCTTGCTATAAGTCTAGCAGGGAGGTACCAAAGTAATCCAGGAGTGGATCACTAGACAGCGGTCAAGAACATCCTGAAATACCTGAAAAGGACTAAGGATATGTTTCTCGTATATGGAGGTGACAAAGAGCTCATTGTAAATGGTTACGTTGATGCAAGCTTTGACATTGATTCGGACGATTCTAAATCGCAAACCGGATATGTATTTACATTAAACGGTGGAGCTGTCAGTTGGTGCAGTTTTAAACAAAGCGTCGTGGCGGGATCTCCATGTGAAGCGGAGTACATAGCTGCTTCGGAAGCAGCAAACGAAGGAGTCCGGATGAAGGAGTTCATATCCGATCTAGGTGTCATACCTAGTGCATCGGGTCCAATGAAAATCTTTTGTGACAATACTGGTGCAATTGCCTTGGCAAAGGAATCCAAATTTCACAAGAGAACCAAGCACGTCAAGAGACACTTCAATTCCATCCTGGATCTAGTCCAGGTGGGAGACATAGAGATTTGCAAGATACATATGGATCTGAATGTAGCAGACTCATTGACTAAGCCTCTTCCACGAGCAAAACATGATCAGCACCAAGGCTCCATGGGTGTTAGAATCATTACTGTGTAATCTAGATTATTGACTCTAGTGCAAGTGGGAGACTGAAGGAAATATGCCCTGGAGGCAATAATAAAGTTATTATTTATTTCCTTATATCATGATAAATGTTTATTATTCATGCTAGAATTGTATTACCGGAAACGTAATACTTGTGTGAATACATAGACAAACAAAGTGTCACTAGTATGCCTCTACTTGACTAGCTCATTAATCGAAGATGGTTATGTTTCCTAACCATAGACATGAGTTGTCATTTGATTAACGGGATCACATCATTAGGAGAATGATGTGATTGACATGACCCATTCCATTAGTTTAGCACCCGATCGTTTAGTATGTTGCTATTGCTTTCTTCATGACTTATACATGTTCCTATGACTATGAGATTATGCAACTTCCATTTACCGGAGGAACACTTTGTGTGCTACCAAACGTCACAGCGTAACTGGGTGATTATAAAGGTGCTCTACAGGTGTCTCCAAAGGTACATGTTGGGTTGGCGTATTTCGAGATTAGGATTTGTCGCTCCGATTGTAGGAGAGGTATCTCTGGGCCCTCTCGGTAATACACATCACTTAAGCCTTGCAAGCAATGCAACTAATAAGTTAGTTGCAAGATGATGTATTACGGAATGAGTAAAGAGACTTGCCGGTAACGAGATTGAACTAGGTATTGAGATACCGACGATCGAATCTCGGGCAAGTAACATACTGATGACAAAGGGAACAACGTATGTTGTTATGCGGTCTAACCGATAAAGATCTTCGTAGAATATGTAGGAGCCAATATGAGCATCTAGGTTCCGCTATTGGTTATTGACCGGAGACGTGTCTCGGTCATGTCTACATTGTTCTCGAACCCGTAGGGTCCGCACGCTTAATGTTACGATGACAATTTCATTATGAGTTTATATATTTTGATGTACCAAAGATTGTTTGGAATCCCGGATGTGATCACGGACTTGAGAGGAGTCTCAAAATGGTCGAGACATAAAGATCGATATATTGGACGACTATATTTGGACACCGGAAAGGTTTGGGTAAGATTGGGACAATACCGGATCACCGGGAGGTTATCGAAACCCCCCGGGAGGTATATGGGCCTTATTGGGCCTTAGTGGAAAGGAGGGGAAAGGAGCAAGGGAGGGGGCGCGCCCCCCCAAGCCCAATCTGAATTGGGAGGGGGGCCGGCCCCCCTTTCCTTCCTCCCTCCTTCCTCTTCCTTCCCTCTCCTACTCCTAATAGGAAAAAGGGGAGTCCTACTCCCGGTGGGAGTTGGACTCCCCCCCTTGGGCGCGCCACCCTCCTTGGCCGGCCTCCTCCTCCACTCCTTTATATACAGGGGCAGGGGGCACCCCAGAGACACAACAATTGATCATTGATCTCTTAGCCACGTGCGGTGCCCCCCTCCACCATAATCCTCGATAATATTGTAGCGGTGCTTAGGCGAAGCCCTGCGACGGTAGAACATCAAGATCATCACCATGCCGTCGTGCTGACAGAACTCATCCCCGACACTTTGCTGGATCGGAGTCTGGGGATCGTCATCGAGCTGAACGTGTGCAAAAACTCGGAGGTGCCGTAGTTTCGGTGCTTGATCGGTCGGGTCGTGAAGACGTACGACTACATCAACCGCGTTGTTATAACGCTTCCGCTTCCGGTCTACGAGGGTACGTAGATAACACTCTCCCCTCTCGTTGCTGTGCATCACCATGATCTTGCGTGTGCGTAGGAAATTTTTTAAAATTACTACGTTCCCCAACAATGCTGCCAAAACATGTCAACAGACTAGATTTGTGGAAATATTATTCTCTCTACGGTGGTATGTGGAACTTATTTTGCAGGGTCGGACACTATCCTTGTATTGAAACTCTTCCGTGGTGTATTCAGAGGAGGAACCCGCCTTACAATGCCGAAGACAACACTGCGCACCGGACTCATCGTCATTGAAGCCTGGTTCAGGGGCTACCGAGGGAGTCCTGGATTAGGGGGTCTTCGAACAGCCGGACTATATCCTTTGGCCGGACTGTTGGACTATGAAGATACGAGATTGAAGACTTCGTCCCGTGTCCGGATGGGACTCTACTTGGCGTGGAAGGCAAGCTTGGCAATACAGATATGCATATCTCCTCCTTTGTAACTGACCTTGTGTAACCCTAGCCCCCTTCGATGTCTATAAACTGGAGGGTTTTAGTCCGTAGGACAACATACAATCATACCATAGGCTAGCTTCTAGGGTTTAGCCTCTCTGATCTCGTGGTAGATCTACTCTTGTACTACTCATATTATCAAGAACAATCAAGCAGGATGTAGGGTTTTACCTCCATCAAGAGGGCCTGAACCTGAGTAAAACATTGTGTCCCCTACCTCCTGTTACCATTCGCCTAGACGCACAGTTCAGGACCCCCTACCCGAGATTCGCCGGTTTTGACACCGATAGTGATCCTTGAGGAATTTGACATTCTCAATGCCAATGACATGCTTATTCTTCGCAAGTGTGTGCAAATTCCTCATGCCTGCATGACCAAGTCGTCGATGCCATAGCCAGCCTTGGGAAGCTTTTGCAAGTAGGCACACGGCTGGTTGCGGTCCTGTAGAGAAATCAACAATATACAAGGCTCCTCTCCTAAAGCCTTCGAAGACTTTGGAATTGTCAGCTTCCATAACCACAACACAACGATACTTGCCAAAGACAACAACCATATCAAGATCACAAAGCATTGAGACAGACATAAGGTTGTATCCTAAGGACTCGACAAGCATGACTTTGTCCATGTGTCAATCCTTTGTGATCGCAACCTTACCTAGGCCCAATAGCTGACTTTTGCCTTTGTCAGCGAAGATGATATGCTTCAGATGCGATGGTGATAAGGGAGCATCCATCAATAGATTCTTGTCCCCAGTCATGTGATTTGTACATCCACAATCAAGGACCCACTCGTGGCTTTGGGTTGACCATCCTGCAAATGAATTAGTGCAGCTTATGAACTCATAAACTTCATCAGTGAAGAATATGACATCAATTCATCAGATCAATTTCATCAAGCAAAAGAACAGATAAAGCAGTATGAGGACGAGAGAAATGAAAGCTCATTTCTTCATGATTAGCCTGTGTCCTTTCAGGCATACTCAGGCCTCCAGCAAATTCTTCAGACGATTTCGTACGTCTGGAGACCTGACCCTGTAGAAGAGATTAGTTCTTTTTCTTCACTACCCACATTTGAAGGGGTGGCAAAGAATTCATCATTCTGCGAGCTCCATACGAGAAAGATGGCATAGAAGCCAGTCCATTTCATTTCACATAAGAGGAGTTAGGATAAGCATATGAATAATCAGAGAAATTCTTTGAGGACTTATGAACATGATGATTAGAAGAATAATGCTCATATTCATAGCCCTTAGTTCTTCCCTGCGAAATAGAGTTGTTAGCACGATGATATTCATGTGAGGACTTTCATCCTTTTGAGGAATTTGGTCTATATGAAGAATTTGATCTGGGCTTCCTATTCTTCATAGGTGGTGTCCTGAGGACATTCACCTGGAGACTTTCAAGGCACCTTTTGGGAACCCAGATGTTCTTCAAAAGGGGACCGTTCCTGCAGTTAGTGCCAACACATCTAGCAAATACTTCACCATTCTGATTTTTGAACAGTTTATAGTTGGAGTCAAATGACTCATCATCAGAACGAGGAGATTCACATGCAAATCTAGATATGTTAGATGGGTCAACTGGAGGTCTCTTTGCAGCAACCCATGTAGTTTTGGGGTACTGCTCAGGCTTCCAATATGTACCATCAGCATTAAGTTTCCTCTCAAAGGAAATACCCACTTTCCTAGGGTTCCTGTTGAGGATCTGCTTTTTAAGCACATCACAAAGAGTCTGATGCCCTTTGAGGCTTTTGTACATGCCTGTCATGTATAATTCCTTCAGCCCTGCATTGTCAGTGATACTAGCAATGTCCTCAGATGAGGAATTAGTGATAGCTGAGGCATGTGAAGAATTTGAAACATTAGTAGCATTTGAACATTTAGGTGAAGAATTAGCAGATTCACGTTCAACGCACTTCAAGCATGGAGGAACAAATTCTTCCTGAGAAGCGCTGATTTGTTGAGCAAGTAATGAATCGGGCTCCTTCTGAAGATCTTCATAACTCACTCTTAGCTTCTCAAGGTCTTGCTTTCTTTGAAGAAATTCATAAGAAAGCTTCTCATGATCAGATAAGAGAGTGTTATGATGACCTTGAAGATTGTCAAACCTAGTTTGAAGTCTCTGAAGATCTTCAGTCAAGGCTTTAGTGCGATCCATTTCATCACCCAACATATCATCACTTCTGTCTAGCATGTTTTGAACCTTTTCGAAAGCCCTTTGTTGTTTTACAACAATCTTAGCAAGTTTAGAATAGCTGGGCTTAAGGTTTTCATCAGATTCATTCTCACTTGATTCAGAGGAGGTATATTTGAGTACCTTAGCACCCTTTGCCATGAAGCAATAGGTGGGAGCGTAGTCATCATCGCCTTCATCAGCCTTGTTGGTGAGGTCATTTTCTTCAGTGTTGAAGATATACTTGCTGACGAATGCAGTAGCGAGAGCTAGGCTCGCCACTCCAGATTCAGACTCCTCAGATGTCTCCTCTTCCTCATTTTCTTCAGGTTCAACCTCAGAGTACATTTCCTTGCCAATGAATGCCCTAGCCTTCTTGGAGCTGCTCTTCTTGTGAGATGAAGACTTTGAGGATTTTGATGATGAAGATTTTGTGGACTTCTTCTTTTTCTTTGCATCATCAGAACTGTAATCCTTGTATTTCTTCTTCTTTGATTCCTTTTCCCATTGAGGACAATCTTGAATGTAATGTCCAGGTTTCTTGCATTTGTGACAGAGCCTCCTCTTGTAGTCACTGGATAAGGAATCATTGCTCCTTGAGGGTCTTCCAAGGCGACCACATCTTGAGAACTTTTGGAACTTCTTCACGAGCAGTGCTAGCTCATGGCTTAGTTCTTCATGATAACCAAGGCTACTACCAGAGTCTTCATCTTCGGACTCAGATACTGCCTTGGCCTTCAGTGCACGTGATCTGCCATAGCTCGAACCATAGAGATCTCTTTTTTCAGCAAGTTGGAACTCATGAGTATTTAGCCTCTCGAGAATATCAGCGGGATCAAGTGACTTGTAATCAGCACGTTCTTGTATCATCAATGCCAGAGTGTCAAATGAGGAATCAAGCGATCTCAGCAATTTCTTCACCACCTCATGGTCGGTGATGTTAGTGGCACCAAGTGCTTGAAGCTCATTTGAGATATCAATGAGGCGATCGAAGGTTTGTTGAACATTTTCATTGTCGAGTCTTTTGAAGCGGTTGAAGAGATTGTGAAGAACATCAACTCGAGAGTCACGCTGTGTTGAGACTCCTTCATTCACTTTGGACAGTCTATCCCAGATAAGCTTAGCAGTTTCCAAAGCACTCACTCTTCCATACTGTCCTTTGCTTAGATGACCACATATGATATTCTTCGCTTGAGAATCGAGTTGCTTGAATCTGTTCACATCAGCAGCATTCAAAGAAGGTGTGACTGAGGGAACACCATTTTCCACAACATACCAGAGATCGTTATCAATTGCCTCAAGATGCATTCACATCTTATTCTACCAGTAGGGGTAGTCCATCCCATCGAAGGTAGGACACCCAGCAGAGACCTTGATCATACCTACAGTCGACATAACTAAAACTCCAGGCGGTTAAACCAAAATCACACAGAACAAGGGAGTACCTTGCTCTGATACCAATTGAAAGTGCGTTATATCGACTAGAGGGGGGTGAATAGGCGATTTTTATGAATTCTTCACTGAGGAATTTGCAGGTGAGGAAATTCCTTAGCGAAGAACTACTAGCAGCGGAATAAGTACTCAAAAGTAAACATAACAGAACACAAGCATAGTCATCATGACGAAATGAAGACAGGCATAGAGTATATGGAGCGTAAGCACAGAATAACACAAGATGAAGACAAACAGACTGAAGAAATTGAACTAAGGAAATTGAGAAAGTCTTCAGTCAAAGTCTTCAAACACAGATATGAACAAGTGCACAACACAGTTATGACGAAATGAATGAGTTGAAGAAATAGAACCAGTAGGCTTGGTGAAGATAATGATTTGGTAGACCAGTTCCAACTGCTATCTCAGTTGTATGTCTGGTTGGAGCGGCTGAGTATTTAAACTCGAGGACACACAGTCCCAGACACCCAGTCCTAAACACGCAGCTCAGGACACCAAGTCCTCACCGTATTCTCCTTGAGCTAAGGTCACACAGACCTCGCCCAATCACTCATGGTAAGTCTTTAGGTGACTTCCGAACCTTCACAAACTCAGTCACTCGGCGATCTACAATTCCTCTTGGATGCTCTAGACCATGACGCCTAACCATATGGAAGAAGCACAGTCTTCAAAGGTAACAAGCGTCAGATCCACGCAGGATCAATCTCTTTAGTGATGCTCAATCACTTGGGGTTTGAAGGTGTTTGGGTTTGGGTTTTCCTCACTTGATGATTTTCGCTCAAAGTCCTCGGAGGATGGTTGCTCTCAAATGATAAGTGTCAGTTTCTCTCGGAGCAGCCAACCAGCTAGTGGTTGTAGGGGGCGGCTATTTATAGCCTAGGGAGCAGCCCGACATGATAAGACATAAATGCCCTTCAATGATATGACCGTTAGGTGGATAGATATTTTGGGACAGCTGGCGCATAGCACAGCAACGGTCGGAATTTTGAGTGGCAAAATCCTCAGGGCTATCATGTTCCTCACTGTGTAGGAAATCCGCACTGGCGAATTCCTAACTCCTCAGTCAAAACAAATTCCTCAGAGACCAGAAGAACTTCGTCTCTATCACTGAAGAATATGACTGAACTGTATGAGATTTCCAATGGCTTCACTCGAAGGGATTGGTAGGTGTAGTATTTTGAGTTGAGCATCACATGGAAATTTTTCCTTAGTATTTCCTCGACCCCCTTTAACAGTACGGTGTTTCCTATGACTCAAGAAAGAGAACATGAAACTACGAAAACAAAAGTCTTCACGCTTCATGTTCTTCGAATGAATACCAAGTCTTCAAGGTCACACCAATTTCTTCACTTTCAAAGTCTTCAGAAAGTCTTCAGAAATCCGAAGTCTTTAGTCGAAGAACTTCATTTTAGGGGTCGACTTTCTCTGTAAATATCAAAACTCCTCATAGACTTATAGACCCGTGTACACTCACAAACGCATTAGTCCCTTAACCTATAAGTCTTCAATACACCAAAATCACTAAGGGGCACTAGATGCACTTACAATCTTCAGGACTGAGAAATACAATACCTCTCTTTTTCAGAGTTTGCTTGGGCGGTGGTTCAGGGAGAGTCCAATCATTATCATTCGTCAATATATTATTCAGTAGTTCTTCAGCTTGTTCAACGGTTCATTCCCTGAAAATACAACCAGCAGAACTATCTAGGTGGTCCCTAGAAGCATCTGTTAGTCCATTATAAAATATATCAAGTATTCAATTTTTATTGGGAGGATGATCAGGCAAAGCATTAAATAATTGGAGGAGCCTCCCCCAAGCTTGAGGGAGATTCTCTTCTTTAATTTGCACAAAGTTAAATATTTCCTGTAAAGCAGCTTATAACAGTATATTAGCATCACCTCTTTAATGAGAAACGAAATAAGTTAAGAATATAGTAGTAGCGAATTTTTTCCTCATGAACAAATAGGGTGGCTATATCATTCAGCTTAGTAAGATGTGCCACAACAATTCAGATTCGTAACCATGGAAAGGATCAGATTCAAGCAAAGTAATTAACTTAGGGTCGATAGGGAATTCATAAACCTCATCAGTAATAAAGATAGGTGAAGTAGCAAACTTAGGATCATATTGCATTCTAGCATTCAAAGATTTTTCTTTCAACTTGCATAGTAATTTCTTAAGATCATCTCTATCCTTACAAGCAATAAAGTCCTAGATACCTCTCCATCCGTAACATAACCCTTGGGTATCTTGGGTAATTCATATCTAAGAGAGCTAGATCTAATAGGTGTTTCAAAATTTTCAGTTTCAATAATTTCATCAGTTTCAACATTCTCAATTTCTTTAGCTCTTGCAGGTTGTTCATCAAGAAATTACCCTAGTGGCATGGTATCATCAACCAAAGTACTAGCATCGTCAATAGCATCATGCATAGCATAAGTGGCATTATCAATTATTTGCGACATATCAGAAATAATAGCAGGTGGTGTTGTTGCAAGTTTACTTAAAACAGAAGGTGAATCGAGTGCAGAGCTAGATGGCAGTTCCTTACCTCCCGCATCTTAGAGGGAATTCTCTTGGTTCTATCATCCTTAACATTACTCATAGTTATCAATAGATCTAAATCGCAATTGACTCAACAAATATAGCTATGCTCCCGGGCAAGGGCGCTAGAAAAAGGTCTTGATAACCCACAATTATAGGGGATTGCAACATTTTTCAAGGGTGGAGTATTCAACCCAAATTTATTTATTCGACACAAGGGGAGCCAAAGAATATTCATAAGTATTAGCAGTTGAGTTGTCAATTCAACCACACTTGAAAGACTTAATATCTACAGCAAGGTGATCAGTACCAAAGTAGTATGATAGTAACGGTAACAGTAACAATTTTGTAGTGATTATAACAGCAGCAACATCGAAAGTAGCTTAGCGAAGATCAATATATGAAAAGCTCGTAGGCATTGTATCAGTGATAGATAATTGCGTTGGATGACATTCATCATGCAATAGTAATAACCTAGGGCGACACAGAACTAGCTCCAATTCATCAATATAATGTAGGCATGTATTCCGTATAAGTCATACATTGAAAGTGCGTTATATCGAGTTGAGGGGGGTGAATAGGCAATTTTTACAAATTCATCACCGAGGAATTTCTAGGTGAGGAAATTCCTAAGCAACAAATAATAGGGAGTGAAATAAGTACTCAGATGCAAGCATAACAGAGTAGTAGCACAATCATCATGATGAAATGAAAGCAAACACAAAGTACAAGTAGTGTGTAAACAGGATGAGCATGCTGAAGACCAACTGACTAAAGAAAAAAGAATGAGGAAATTGAGAAAGTCTTCAGTCAAAGTCTTCAAACAGTAACAATCAAGTACTTCAACACAAGAATGAGGAAATGAAAGGGTTGAGGCCAGTAGCTTGGTGAAGACGATGATTTGGTAGACCAGTTCCAACTGTTGTGATAGTCGTACATCTGGTTGGAGCGGCTAGGTATTTAAACCTGAGGACACACAATCCTCACTGTATTCTCCTTGAGATAAGGTCACACAGACCTCTCCCAATCACTCGTGGTAAGTCTTTAGGTGACTTCCAAACCTTCACAGACTCGGTCACTCGGCGGTCCACAATTTCCTCTTGGATGCTCTAGACCATGATGCCTAACCGTCTGGAGGATGCATAGTCCTCAAAGGTAACAAGTGTCGGTTCCACACAGGAACAATCTCTTCAGTGATGCTCAATCACTTTGGGTTTGTAGGTGTTTTGGGTTTGGGTTTTACTCACTTGATGATTTTCGCTCAAAGTCCTCGGAGGATGGGATGCTCTCAATGACAAGTGTCGGTTTCTCTCGGAGCAGCCAATCAGCTAGTGGTTGTAGGGGGGCTATTTATAGCCTAGGGAGCAGCCCGACATGATAAGACATAAATGCCCTTCAATGATATGACCGTTAGGTGGGTAGGTATTTTGGGACAGCTGGTGCATAACACAGCAACGTTCGGATATTTGAGTATCAAATTCCTTAGGGATATCATGTTCCTCACTTGTAGGCAATCCGCACTAGCGAATTCCTAACTCCTCGGTCAGAACAAATTCCTTAGAGACCAGAAGATCTTCATCTTTGTCACTGAAGAAATTGACTGAACTGTATGAGATTTCCAATAGCTTCACTCGAAAGGATTGGGTAGGTGTAGGATTTTGAGATGAGCATCACTTGGAAACTTTTCCTTAGTTTTACCTCGACCCCCTTTAACAGTACGGTGTTTCCTATGAATCAAGAAAGAGAAAATGAAACTACGAAAAGAAAAGTCTTCATGGTTCATAATCCTCGCATGAATATCAAGTCTTCACGGTCACACCAATTTCTTCACTTTCAAAGTCTTCTAGAAAACCAAAGTCTTCAGCTAAAGACATTCATTTTTACGGGTCAACTTTCATCGTAAATATGAAACTCCTCATAGACTTATAGACCTGTGTACACTCAAAAACTCATTAGTCCCTTAACCTATAGGTCTTCAATACACCAAAATCACTAAGGGGCACTAGATGCACTTACAATCTCCCCCTTTTTGGTGATTGATGACAATATAGGTTAAGTTTTCAATGGGGATAAACATATGAAGTGTAAATGCTGATATTGAGGAATTTGATTGCAAGATATAGAAGAACTCCCCCTGAAGATGTGCATATGTGAGGAATTTGCTTTGAATGGCAAATGCACATTGTAGAGTAGAATCATGGAGATCTCCCCTATATCTTGTAATTCATACACGCATTTAACATGTGATATGAAGAATTTGAAATGCATGATGAAATATGGTGTCTGATGAAATTCAGCATGTGTGCATTAACGAACTTGAGGAAATAGCATGCAGAAAATAGAGCAGAAGTATCATACCACCATAGGACTTAAGTTTACAACTCGATCAATAAATACTTCAGAAGTGCAAGAGTTGTAACTTAACAAAAAAACACCCATATATAGAGACCCGCTTGAAGACTAACTCAAGTTTCTCCCCCTTTGTCATCGAATGACCAAAAGGGACGAAAAATGAGGACTAACGCCCCTGAAGAATATCATGATGTCGATGGAGGAGTGCCAACGTTATTGGGGTTGTCCGTTGGAGTAGGGCCTGCCGTGGTGTCGTTCAAATCTTCGGTTTTATCCATCTCGCGCAATGAAGAATATGAACTGGTGACCAGGTGAGGAACTTTGACCTTCTTGAATTTCTTCGAAGGAGGCTGAGACCAGTCAAAGTCCTGTTGGAAGCCCATCTGCTTGAGAACTTCATCACCATAGAGGTGACACAATATATATAGTCCAATCATGGTCAAAAACTTCATGCAAGTAGTAATGGTTCTTCTTCACAGTGTTTTGCGTGATCGTCATATTCTGAAATATTGAACCAAACTGACGCTTGACCCACTTGTGGTTGCGATCGACCTTCTAATGAAGATTGAGGAGAAGCTCACGATCAGTCATCACACGTGAGGCAGTGGCTTGAGGATATTGCCTTGAAGCATTTGCGGCAGTATCATGTGTGGCAGAGTCATCATTGGTGGAATATGATGCAGCTTTATGAAATTGTTCGTCCAATGGACGACTGGCTTCATCAATGACAGTAGCCTTGCCCTTATCATCAGTTGAGGAAATAGTCCTTTCGAGGAATTCAATAGGCGGCAAGTAGCTGAGATGATTTTGACAGTCAGCCTTATAGTTGACTGAAGACCTTGATATGATGAATCTCATAATCCATGGAGCGTAAGGCTTCAACTCAAACGGTGACAGAGCTACATTGGGAAAAGTCATCATAAAGAAATCGTGGTAGTTGATAGGAATACCATGGATGATATTGAACAGCAGATTCTTCATGATGCCAACAATTTCTTCGTCATCAGAGTTGTGGCCCTTGATTGGACTGAGGGTTTTGGTCAATATTCTATAGATCATCCATGGCACATAGAGCAATTCCTTCACTAGGAATGTGGTCCTTGGAGCTTGGCCTTGCTTCAAAGGCTTCATCAGCACTTGCATCAAATGATTGGAAAGTTCAGGTTCATCATAGATGCGCACTGCACCTTCGGTGGGAGGACTGACGGGAACGGCATGAAGCAATTCAGAGGTCGGTGCTTTGTAGTGAGTGTTTTCAGTCATCCAGTCCAATACCCATGAATTTACATCTTCAATGTTTCCTGTGATGTGCAGCATGGCGAAGAATTGAAGAATGAGTTCTTCATTCCAATCGCAGATGTCGGTGCAGAAGTTGAGCAGCCTAGCATCATGAAGAACACTGAGGACTAGGGTGAAGCACGAAAGAGACTCCATCTCCACATGAGGAAGTTGGTCATGGTCAAAGATCTTGTCCTTATGAAACAGCAGTGACGAATAGAAGTTCATCTGGCTGGCAGTCCAAAAACGCTTGTGACGAAGTCAAGCAGAGTCATAAGGATTGTAGTCAATGAAGAAATGATGCTCAGTAAAGAAGTCATCAGCCTTGAACTTCTGCTTCTTGGTGTGAGGATTTTGTGGCTTGGGATGAAGATTTGCAGTTGATGTCTTCACAGCCTCTTGATGTATAGCCTCTGGAGCCACATGCTGAGGAATTTCAAGAGCAGTTTCATCAGCTGCAGCCTTGGCCTCTATTTCTTCAGCACTAGCGGCTAGAACTTCTTCTGGGATAGAAGGAAGTGAAGCTTGACGTCCTTCAGAGCCCGTATGAATTTATTTAATTTGGACAGGGGACTGTGGGATTTGTTGCAGAGGGGTGAAAAGTGGTGAATTGGGGTGATGACTTTCTCAGTAGTCAACATTCATAATCGGAGTTGTAGACCCAATATCCACATCCTCATCTTCTTCATCAATTTCTTCAACGCCAGCCTCTTCAGCTATGAACTGAGGCATGGGCAATGATACTAGAGGAGTTGAAGGGATGTTATCCACTTCAATTTCTTCATCCAACTGCTCTGATGTAGCAGCAGAAGGATTTTCTTCATCTGATTCACTAGGAATCACATATGCCTCACCAAAGGGAACAATCTCCTTTGATGGCATGCTTGATATTGGAACAACATCTATGGGGTTTGCATAAGAGCTCGTCAAAGTCTTCACTTTCTTTTGGAGCCAAATACTTTGAGGATGCAGATGCTTTCCTTTTCTTCACTGTTGCCTTATCTGCAGCCTTGGTCTTCTTCGCTTCTGATGCAGAAGGAAGGTTCGTACTGGTCAACTGAGGTGACTTGGCAGGAGGAGCAGATGAAATGGGTTCAGTTTCTTCAGGCGCAACTGATGCAGTTGCCCTGGCATGTTCATTTTCCTCAGGCACAGTAGCAGATGCTTGAACTGGCCTGGCGTGATCTTCAGGCGCAACACTGGAGGTTGCCCTGGCAGTTTCTTCAGTGGCTGGAATTTCTTCGACAGCCCTGGTACTCTCAGAATTATCAACAGCATGATTGTCATCAGCAGTGCTTGCATGTTCTTCAGTAGGCTGAGCAGATGCCTTAGCCTGAGGTATTCCATGTTGCGATGAGGCTGCAACATTTGGAGTGAAGATCTTGGTCAGCTTGACAAATTTCACTTTGGCTCCCAGCCAATCAACATAGTATCTGTCAAATTCATTGCTGAGTCCCTTGATCTCTGCTGCAAAGCCACAAGTTCATCAGGTGATAGCTTCAGAACATTGTTCTTCAGAAATCCCTCTTTCTTGTACTGAGCTTTCTTCAGTTTCCTCCCATGTTCAAATTTCCATTTTTCCTCATCAATGAAGGCTGTCAACACATGACTTTGGCCAGGAGTGAGGTTTAGCTCAGGCAAAGGAGCATTGGGGTCCTTGTGCCATAGATCAATGAAGTCGAGGATCAACTTTGGATCCAACATTAGTGGCACATTGCTGCCTTTGTCTCTAGCGGCCCTTTGCTGTCTGTCTCTGATGATTTCAGCCAATTCTTCATCGTCGACTTCGTCTTCACTAGACGGTACTTGAAAGGTGACCTGCTTCTTGTGAGGACTTGGTTTTGTGCCTCGTCCAGCAACAACCTTTTTCTTCAGCAAGGTTGGGCCAGTTGAGGAATGAGGAGGAGCTGAAGAACTTGTAGATGCTCCTGAAGCAATTGATATCCCAATGGTTCTTTGGCAAAAGGCAAAATGCAGAGGTGTCGAGGACTTTGCGACAGTTGATGAGAATTTAGCAGTGGGGATTGGAGCTGCTTTTGAAGCAGTAGCTTGAGGAATAGGCCATGAGGGCTTTGAAGCGCTTGGCTGTGAGGGCATTGCAGTTGAGGAACTGGGCTTGTGAGCAGGCTTCTTTGGCATAGCCTTCTCAGGCTTGCTAGCAGAGGCCTTAGCAACGGCAGCAGTAGAATCTTCATTGAATTTATTCACTGCTTCTTTCGCCATCTTGGCCAATTTAGCTTCCCGCTCGGCCCATTCTTTTGGAAAGTCCTCAGCACGCTTGATGCTAGTGGGATCAGCTTCTTGTCCTGGTGCCAATGGAGGTCTTGGGCATGGAGGGTGTACGGCAAATTTCTTCATGTACTTAGGAGTCACATATCTGTACTCCCTCCATTCTCATTCCCATCTCCTCTCTATCCTATGTATGCGCACTTTGCGCTCATTCTTCGTCTCCTTGCCACGAATTGCTTCATCAGAGTGCAGTACCCTGCATAGATGCCATCAGGGATCTCGAAAGCAGTATTCACTTCTCGTCTCTTGCCTCCCTTCTGAGGTATTTTGTTGTCAGCCATTTTCTTCAACTGAGGATTTTGAACAATCGAATTCTCTGACGAGGTATGCAATTTGTCTTCAAGGAACGCTGCAAATGAGTTAAGTTGATGAGAACCTAGAGATTCAGCAGCGGACATGTGTACCTGTGAACAGAATATAGGTGTGAAGAATTTGGAGAGGTCGTATGCGTTCTTAGAAGTTTTTCAAAAGAAACAAGTTTGAGGAATTCGACCAGGGGTGTCTTGAGGAATTTCACTAAGCGTTCTTGACTTAGGTTCCAGAGTTGTATAGATTGAAAATCCACACAATTGAGGAATCTTGAGGAAAAACGTTGCTTAGAGAAACAGATCAAGAACTGATGCAATTGTGGTGCTTAAGATGTGGAAGTTGAAGAATAAACACCTTTTGAAGATTTTGTGGAAATCATTAGAATCAATAAGGGCAGTAAAAATAGATTTTATTTACCCTTGATGAAGAACACGAAGAACTGAGAGAAGAAGTTGAGAAGCTCGTCCGTTTAGATCTTTCACGCCCTAACTTGGTGGCGGAAGACGGCTACGGTGGCGGCGGGGTGAAGATTTACACGTCCGGCGCGAGTACGACGGCGTTGAGGTCGAGGCAGTGAAGCTTTTCCTCACCGGCAACGATGGAAGTAGTGGCGACGCTAGATCAGAGAACTCGAGCGAGGAGAGTGAGGTCGAGCGGGGTAAAAGAGGTCAGAGGAGGGTGATGGGTATATATATAGCCGAGGTGAAAAATCGTTCGTCCGAGGAAAATGGACTAACGTGCCCCTGACCCTTCTCATCCTAGCGACATGTGTCACCCATGTATTGAGAAGTGGAGATCGTGTTAGATCATGGGTGAGTATTTTTAATCTTATCGTGGGATGCGGAACGGTTTGAGCGGCAAAAGTCAAAAATTGAGATATGAAAATTTTAATGTTTCGTTCACAAATTCTTCAGCTGACAAGGACACAGTGAAGATTTAGAATGGGTTTCAAATGGAACGCACATGAAGAATCTGTGAACAGACTGGGTTGAGTTTAGCATAGAGGGGGAAGGGCCCGATCACATTCACTTAGCAGAAAAGTCAACTTGAATAAATAGCAATAACTGAATGCTGTAGAGGACTTGAAAACTCATATATATAGATCCGATGCTAATTATTTCTCTCCAGCACGCCGTAATTAGTTGACCTGACCCTACTCTTTGGGAAAGTCGTTCCTATACAGCTATACTGCCATAAATGAGACTCCGACACACGGCGAGACGTGAAGCAGGAGATTGGAATCATAGGATCTCATCTCCAACACGGCTCGTCGATGGGCGCCATCGGCCGTGGCGACTTCCCGTGCAAGCGCTACATGGACCGGCAGCTGGCGGTGACGACATATGTTGGTGGCAGCGAGCTGTTTCCTTCCATCGGCGTACGAGCAGACGCACCCAATTCTTGTTGACGGTGGCCATCGTTTAGTCACCTCCAAGCCCACTATACAATCATCCAGAATAGCTAGCCAAGGCCATGGTACGTACTGATATGGATCAGTTCACTACTCTTCTACTCCAGAAATGGGTACTAGTAGGAATGTCGTACTAGTATTCCAATGCGTGCAATAAGCAGATGTATTATGTGCACATCTAGATTCATCTGGTACAATTGATTTCGAGATTCCAAAAACTATTGTTGGAGGCGCGGGTATGTTGCGAAAAGATCCAACTAGTAATTTTGCGGATCACATAATGACAATTGCAGTATTGTTGTTTCCTATATTTTCTGTTCTACGCCGGTTTATCATTTTCTCTTTATTTTATTACTTCCATCTAATTATTTCTTACATGTTTCTACCCCTTTTTATATGTTAGGAAGATTAGTTCTAGTAGCCCTGGAGTAGAGAGTGCCATACAAAATCCAAGTGGTTGTGAAAAGCAGGGGGAGCCATACGAAGATTTTTATAGCACTAATCAACTATGATACATACACTTTATGGTTGCCTCATTTCAGAAGGAGTACATGTGCTGATGTGCTATGTTGTACACAATAATTCGGATGAATTTATGTTAATTTCAAAGCCGACTAATGCATATGTAGTACTGAAAAAGCAGTATATACTACCGAAGAAACAATATATGCTAACCTGGATGATTTGGAGTATATACCACATGGAAGCAGTATGTACTACCAAGAGGAAACAGTATATGCTAATTTCGAAACGAATTAATGCATATGTATAGTACTAAAACACAGTTATAGTGCCGAGAGGAAACAGTATATGCTAACTTGGATGGTGCACCTAAAAACAGTATGTACCACCTACGAAGGTATTTGTATATACTCCTTCAAAAGAACTCAGAATGTACTCCTTAAAATGCAATGCATACTCATTAAAAAAATGTCAGTATGTACTTAAAAAAGAAAGTATGTACTCATGCAGAAAAATTCAGTATGTACTCCTTCAAAAAAAATGCAGTGTGCACACATCAGAAACAGTATATGCGCCTTTAAAAAACTGTGTATACCCCATGGCAATATATATTGTCTTCTTCATTTAGTTCTCCAGTATATACTCCTTCAAAAAACTACTTATTAAACTTTTTTGTGATGAACACCTGCGCGGATATACTACTCCATTCCGTTCAGTAACGAAGACGTGAAGCACTATACTACCAGTAAATCTTATCCCGATTTGTGATTAGTAATTAAATACTACTGCCCACCCGGTCCCATGAATCTAGCGAAGTAGTTGCATGCATGGCTGCATGTATGCACGGTCATGTAGCCAGTTTGGTTGCATGCGAGAAGTTAGCTAGCTACAGGATTGGATCAACCCAAAAACACACATTAAGAGGTGGGAGTATCTGAGTTCAAAAAAAAAGGTGGGAGTATGTACTCCTAGGAGTACAAAAGAGGAGCCCTATATATATATGTATAGTCAATGAAGAATACAGTTGGAAAGAGTGAAGACTTTGCAAAGTTGAAGAATTTGAACAACTGAGGAATTTCAAAAATCAAGAAAAACTCAAATTGAAGATTTTCAACTTTTGTTGGTGGCGTTACCCACCGTATAAGAATGATGATTTCAGATGCCACAGACAATTGTCGTAGGGCTCTGAGAATCAAATTCTTTGTTAATTTCTTCACACTTAGAGGGTTAGTCTTCATTAATTGAAGAAAAACGTTACTTCGTGTATTGCACATCTAAGTCATTAGTTTGCATAAGTGTTAGGATGTGTGCCCTTTTCAAAGAACATTTGAAGATTCTAAGATATTTATCTCACACCACAACTTGCTAAATCTCTTCTCATCCAAGGTCTTTATGAAGATATCGCTAGCTGTTCTTCAGTCTTCACGTGCTTAATAGAGATTTCGCCCTTCAACACAAGATCACGAAGAAATTGATGACGAATTTGGATGTGCTTTGTCTTCGAGTGCTGAACTGGGTTATGAACAATCTTAATGACACTCTCATTGTCATAGAAGAGTGACACATTCTTCACATTGATGTCATAGTCCTTGAGGGTTTGCTTCATCCATAACAATTGAGCACAGCATGAACCACCAGCACTGTACTCAGCTTCAGTCGTAGAGAGTGATACACAGTTCTGCTTCTTCGAGGACCAACATACCAAAGATCATCCGAGGAGATGGCATGTTCCTGATGTTGACTTGCGGTCCACACAATCACCAGCATAGTCAGAGTCAGAATATCCAATGAGATCAAAAGCCTAGCCCTTAGGATACCATAATCCAAGTGTTGGAGTGTGAGCTAGATATCGAAGAATATGCTTCACAACCTTATGGTGTGATTCCTTCGGTGTAGCTTGAAATAGGCACACATGCCAACACTAAGCATAATATTTGGCCTAGATGCACATAGATACAATAAAGAGCCAATCATGGAGCGGTATACCTTTTGATCGAAGTCTATACCATTTTCATCAGTGCATAAATGGTCATTTGTGGGCATAGGGATTTTAACGCCTTTGCAATCTTGCATGCTGAATTTCCTCAATGCATCCTTGAGGTATTTTTCTTGAGATATGAAGATGTCGTTGCGCTGTTGACAAATTTGAAGACCTAAGAAGAATTTCAATTCTCCCATCTTAGACATTTGATATTCCTCACTCATCATATAGGAAATTCATCACTGTAATGTTGGTTAGTGCAGCCAAAGATAATATCATCAACATATATTTGGAAAACGAATAATTCATCATCATAGGTTATGGTGAAAAGAGTTGGGTCAAGTGAACCGGGTTTGAAGCCTTTCTTCATGAGGAATTCCTTCAAAGTATCATACCACACCCGAGGGGCCTGCTTGAGGCCATAGAGGTCCTTATTGAGTCTGAAGACTTGGTAAGGATGCTTATGATCTTCAAAAACTGGGGGTTGAACAACATATACTTTTTCCTCAAGCTTACCATTGAGGAATGCACATTTCACATCCATTTGATATAAGATGATATTATGATAGTTAGCATAAGCAAGCAATATGCGAATAGCCTCAAGTCTAGAAACAGGTGCAAAATTTTCATCAAAATCAATTCCTTCAACCTATGTGTAGCCTTGAGCTACAAGACGAGCCTTATTCCTCACCACAAGGCCATTTTCATATTGCTTGTTGCGGTAGATCCATTTGGTACCGATGATATTGTGCTTTCGTGGGTCTGGTCGCTTGAGAAGTTCCCAGACATTGTTGAGCTCAAATTGATGTAATTCCTCTTGCATCGCTTGAATCCACTCAGGCTCCAGAAATGCCTCATCTACTTTGGTGGGCTCTGTGATAGAGACAAAAGCAAAGTGCCCACAAAAGTTAGACAATGGTGAAGCCTTTGAGCGTGTGAGAGGACCTGGTGCTTTGATGTCGTCGATGATTTTCTCAATCTGCACTTCATTTGTGATGCGAGGATGAGCGGGTTGATGATGTTGAGTGGGATCAGCATTTTCTTCAGAGCCATTTTCCTCAGGTGCACCAGCATGATGTTTTTCATGTTCTGGAATGATTTCTTCAGCAGATTCTTCGGTAGGTATGACATCCTTAGTAGCCTTGAACTTAATGGATTCCTCAGGTGACATTTCATCTAGAAGAGGAGGTAGGTGCTCCCTTTGCGAGCCATTAGTTTCATCGAACCGCACATTTATAGTTTCAACAACCTTGTGGTGTACGGTGTTGAAGACTCTATAGGTGTGCGAGTCCTTTCCATAACCAAACATAAAACCTTCATGTGCTTTCGGTGCAAATTTAGAATTGTGAGAGGATCTCTAATCCAACATTTAGCACCAAAGACTTCGAAATAACTCACATCTTGTCAGTGAAGAGTTCATATGAGGTATATTTGGAGAATTTGTGAAGATATACCCTATTGATGATGTGGCACGCAGTATCAATTGCCTCAGGCCAGATGTAACATCCCAAATTTTAAATTTGGAATGTTATACATTAGATCAGCACTGCATATCATATTTTATTTGCTTTTGGTTTGATCCTAGAAATTCTACGCAACTCAAGGACCCTCGGAGAGAGTTGGGGATTTCGTTATTTTCATATTTGAGTTTTCTCAAATTTTAAAAATAGGATCAGTTGATTTTATTTATTTTATCTTCAATTATTTCAATTATAAAAATATGAGAGGGAATAAAATGACTTTCCCAAAATAAAGAAATATTGAGGATTTAATAATAAAATCAAATAAGATTTTATTTTGGAGTTTTTTTGCTATTTTATTTGAATTTAGGAAAAATGTGCGTTTTTCAAAATTGCATTTAGGCCCCAAATAAATGTTCATCCCGTTCGGCTTGATTTTAGAAGTCGGGGAAAATTTATTTCGTGATTTTTAGAGTCCGTTTTGCATTTCTTTTATTTGTTTTTCTGCAAGTAATTATTTAAAAAAACAAAAAACGCGAAACCGACTTTGGGCCGTGTTCGGCCAGGACTCAGTCCGGCCGGCCTTTATAAGCCGGGGAGCCCAGCCCGGAGCTGCCCCAAACCCTAGCGCCCGACCCCGCCGCCCTACCGCCGCCGC